>NW_026854437.1:0-74157 GCF_026571515.1 Ruditapes philippinarum | reverse complement strand
GGGTCCCCAAATTTTCAACCATCGAAAACAGTTAGATCTCAACATTTCTTGAGTATTTAGGCGTCATTCTAGATTCTTCAAAAATGGAAGCTAGACTGCCAAAGGATAAAATAAACAGAATTATTGAGTTTATTAGTAAACTACTCAACAAAAGAAATCCTCTGCAGCTCTTGGGTCATTTTCAATTTGCATCAAGAGTTATAATGCCTGGTCGAAGCTTTGTGTCATATTTGATTAAGCTTTCCTCAACAGTTAAAGAATGTCATCATTATGTCCATTTAAACAGGAATTGTAAAGATGATCTTTAACTGTTGTAACAATTCCCTAAACAGCTGAAATGGTGTCTCCATGTTCTTTAAAGACAGAGTATCTTCTACAGAAGACATGCAACTATACTGACGCTAGTTCTACCCTCGGTTTCTCAGCATTTTTGAGAACAAATGGTTTTGTAGCACATGGCCTACAGAAATTTCAAAGGACGCTTCCATGGCTTTCCGAGAAGTTTATCCTATTGTAGCCGCTGCCGTGACATGGAGCCATTCTTGGAAATGTTAAAAAAACTATTATTCCTTTGTGATCGTTAATATTTTAAATAAAGGGCGCTCAAAATGTTTGTATATTATGAAATTAGTGAGAAACTTTACATGGATAGCCGCTGTTAATAACTTCACTTTCAAGTCAAGGCATATTGCTGGGAAACAAAATGTTATCACTGAATCTCTTTCTCGATTTGGGATGGATCGCTTTCGAGCAGCAGCACCGCTAGCAAATCAGAATCCAGAAATATGCCAAGCAATTACAGACGTAATGTGGAGTTAAACCTAAACACAATGTCGGACTCTGCATTTAGCAAAAACACATGCAAAGTGTACACTTCTGGCATGGACAGTTGCAAAACATTTCATTGACTGTGTCAGTGACATATAAGTGTGACAGCTTACCACCAGTGACAAACGATTTATTAATATCTTTTTATAGCATATTGTGACCAGTCTCTAAACCTAAAGTATAAAACCATTAAGTTGTATTTGTGTGGCATACGTTTCTTTACATAAAAGATGACAAAGATTAACCCTTAGAATCAAGATTAACAAGCACTAAAGTATGCACTTTTTTAAATTCTGTCAAGAGATTGCAAATCAATGATAAGCACCAATGATTACCTATTGATATTGCCTTGTTAGAAAAGATAATAAAAATTCTAAGAAGTTGATCTTTTGGTATTTATGACATGTTGCTGTATAGTTGCTTTTTGGGGTTTTTACGTTGTGGCGAATTCACCATAAATGAAAAAAATTGTTTATAATCACAATACTCTACAGCTAGATGACATTTAACTCGGGGAAGATCATTTTTATTACATCTAAATCATTCAAAAACTTACCCTTTTAGACAGAGTATTGAAATTACAATTTATGCTACAAACAATTGTGTATGTCCAATTAATGCCGCAAAAAATATTTACAACAGAGGAAGTCATTTAGCTCTAACGCTACAACTTGTGCAACACTAGGTCGTTGGTCTTGTGACTGTTATACAACATATATTCACACTGATAAGAATACAATAAAAAGATGCACAAATAGCCATGTCAGCCATATAACAATCATACAATGATCGATTGTAACACAGTTAAAGAATGATTTAATCCTACGTTTAATTTTACTCTTAAAATGCAGCCACATTTTAAGGATATTTCATGTACATATGTAAATAATTTGTAGAAATGAAAGTGTATCAATGATTTTACCATTGTTGTCTTTTTATAGCATTTAAACATTGTTAATATTAAAATGTGTTCATCATTTAACCCAAATTACATGTATGCTATTAGGAATACAGTAAAAACTGTTTACAGTGACCTTCGATGGGAGAAAAGAAAAAAGGTCATTATAGACAGGGAGTCACTGTGGACAGTCTCTACATAATTTGGATATATGAACATATCATACCAATATTTTGTTGAAAAGCAGGATAGTTCCATACTTAGGGTTTAATTATATTTTTTTATTGATATTAAACATACCAACAATCATTTATAAAAAACAAGACAGTATGAAAATTGCATGTATAATTGGTTAAGATTATAAACTACACCATTACATTAGTATTTAAAAGTTACATATTGATTAAAAATGTAATTTATATTGATTAATCTGTTTGTAAAAAACGTTTAATTACAATTTTACTAATGAGATGTTACTGTAGAGACATTTAATTTTGTATAAACAGCCTGTTTACTTTACGGAGTTCAATGTATTAATAAAACATTAGATACAAATCTTCACATAATTTCTACAGATAAGTGCTCCGAAAAAATTTTAACAATCGAGGTTTCGAACATAACCACACCTTTAAGACGATGGGCATTGTTTATCTTTACTCGCCAAAACACTGCAGCAATTATGTATATGCTGGTGTCTTTAATCATTCTATCGGCGAAAATTAATTAAATCTGTCGCCATTTTGTGTAATTGTCAACAAACAGCCGCAGTGTATTAGCGTGTCGCCGATTGGTCAATGCAAACTGCCGTAGATACAACGCGCGTTCTGATTCGTCAATCGCATAAATACATAATAAGGAAGATATACATAGTGAACTCTTGCCATCAGACTTTGTTGATGTTGACACGCGTTCTTAACTAGCGGATTAACGGTAATTGGTTATTATTGAGAGGTAAACAAAGTGTTAACAGACCTAGCGGCGTAAATAAGTATGACAGAAAATTATAAGAATCGGGCGACTTCAAAATCTCTGAAGTTTGTTTAAGGCAAAGTCGCTGATCCGAAGCCCAAGTCGCCACCCAGTTCAAGCCCTGCTCCCCTTGCAAAAGTTGCTTTTCACAGCTCAAATGCCGTAACAGATGACTAAATCATGGACGTTGTACGGACTAGACAGGGAATCGCTACATACAGACCATTTATATAGTAAATACTGTTCGGCGCACCTAACTATGGTCACTAAAGACAGAACGTCGCTATATACAGGGGGTCACTAAGACAGTCTTTACTGTACTATGTTCTGAAAAAGTCATGTTTATAGAAATCTCACATGTTTGCTTTAATTTTATGTACATTTTATATCATATTCTTTGATAATATTGAGCAAATTTATTACAGAAAAAATATTAAAGAAAAATTAAATATCAATTTATGTTTACAAATACCTGAAGTCCAAATAAAAATGTAAGTTTCAAATGTCTCGTCTGATCATGGAATGATCCTTTTTTGAACAGCAAAGTTAAATCCAAGTTAAATCCAAGAACAATTTAGAATAAATTCCCACAATAAAATGCACAAGAATAATTCAATTTATTTTGAAATCCAAGCTCCAATAATTACTTAATATCCAAGTTGAATGATACTCCAAATGTATTGATGACTTATAAGGTAACTGATGACTTAAAAGGTAAAGAAAATGAGAAATGTCCCCTTATATATAAGCTAAGAACATTCCAGAACAGTCTACAGCAATCATAATCTAGTACCTTCAACAGTAAGAATAAACTTGAAATTTCTATCTAAAATTATATAATGCACGAATCATAATCTAGAATTTTCTATAACAGTTAAGAAACTTCTAGTACATACATGTAGTTTATGTTTTAAAAATAGAATAATGATAATATTGGAAATACCAACTTGTCAGAAATAAACTATATACATGTAATATCTTGCATACATAACACTTCCCCTCTTCAAGAAAAAGAAATATGAATGAAATGTATATTTCTTTTACATAAATCCGAACAATGAAAAACTTAAGAGAAATGTTAAAAAAAATTATATGTAAAATCATATATATGTCCATCAAAAACAATAGCAAACAACAAAGTAAAATTAAACAATCATATGATATAGATGTTGAATGTACTTTACTGAAAATATCAGTTTTAGAAACGAGAAAGTGCATCAGGTATCAAATTATCTTTCCCTTTAATGTGTCTAATGTCAAGATTATATTCTTGCAAAAACAAAATCCAACTCAACAGCCTTGATTTTTGTTTTTAAGTTTATGCAAGAAAGTGAGGGGATTGTGATCACTAAAATGACAACAACAGGCAACTTTGAAGAAGTTAGATATGCTTGAAAGTGCTGAATAGCAAGAATAAGAGCAAGACACTCTTTCTCTATAGTAGAGTAATTTTTCTGATGTTCATTAAACTTTTTAGAAAAGTAACAAACAGGATGTTTAACACCATTGTTGTCTTCTTGGATCAATACACTTCCAGCACCTATGTGACTTGCAGCTACAGCTAACTTAAAGTTTTTACTAAAATCTGGTGCCAAGAGAACTGTTTTACTCTTAAGTATGGCTTTAAGGCTGTCAAATGCTATTTGACACTTGTCATTCCAAATGAATTTGTTTATTTTCTTCAACAAATTTGGCAATTGTTCTGCAATAACCGAAAAGTTATTACAAAATTTACGGTAATACCCTGCCATACCAAGAAATCGCATCAGTTGTCTTTTACAAGAAGGCACAGGAAATTCAGAGATAGCTTTGACCTTAGCTTCTATTGGTTTAACTTCACCCTGTCCTAAAAAAGTTAAAATTGCATGACGAAATTCACTTTTGCAAGATTAGCTGTCAATTTAGTCGGTTAAAGAATGCTCTTATAATTTTGAGATGTTCCTCCCATTCATCAGAGTTAATAATTGCGTCATCAATGTATGCGTCACATCCGTGTAGACTAGTTATTACCATGTTTATAAGCCTCTGAAAAGTTGCTGGTGAATTTTTCATACCAAATGGCATGGCTTTATATTGATACAGGCGGTCTGGTGTTACAAAGGCTGATATTTCTTTAGCTCTATCAGTAAGAAGAACTTGCCAGAATCCATTTAGAAGATCAAGTTTTGTTACATACTTTGCTTTTCCAATTTTGTCAATGCAGTCATCAATTCTTTGTATAGGAAATGAATCAGTTTTTGTTACAGCATATAATATCACTTTACGAAATTCTGTACACATTCTATATGATCCGTTTGATTTTGGTACAAGAATACATGGAGAGCTGTAACTGCTTTAACTTGGTTAAATAAAGTCATTATCCAACAAATTCTGAACTTCTTGTCTAAGGTACTTATGTCTTACAGGATTTGTTCTATATGGATGTTGTTTTATTGGTTCAGTGTTTTCAAGAATGACGCCATGATGTATTTTATCAGTCCGTGTGGGAAAAGAATATCAGGAAATAAGTGTTCATATTCATAAATGAGCTGTTTTAGTTCATCTCTTTTCGACGGTTCTAAGTGAGTTTTTCATCAAGATTATTTAGGAAATATCAGAGTTTTCAAGCTTTGCTGAACCAGGATCAGACTTTTCAAAACTTTCATAACTATTAGATTCAACTGAACATTGATTTTGTGGAGTTTAAAACAGATATAGGTTTACTAATTGTGCTATCTCTGTCAAAATATTCTTTTAACATATTTATGTGACACATTTGTTTTTGCTTTCGCCTCCAAGGAGTATTAATAATATAATTTAGGTCACTGACTTTCTTTTAAATAGTATTAGGACTAAAGTATCTTGCCTGTAATGGTCTTCCAGGTATAGATAAAAGAGCAAGTACTCTATCAACAGGGTAAAAACATCTTTCCTGAGCATTCTCATCATACCTTGATTTCATTTTACTTTGTGTTGATTTTAAATTAAGCCTAGCTAACTCACATGAATTAGTCAACATGTTTCGAAAATCTGATACATACTGAAGCAAATTTAAAAATATGTCATCTTCAGACAGGAATTTCTCTTTCAGAAGTTTTAAGGGTCCTCGGACAGTGTGACCAAATACTAATTCAAAAGGGCTGAAGCCAAGAGATTCCCGAAGAGAGTCTCTTACAGCAAATAACAATAAATGGATGCCTTCATCCCAGTCCTAATCAGTGTCAAAGCAGTATGACCTTATCATATTTTTCAAAGTCTGGTGAAATCTTTCTAATGCACCTTGACTTTCAGGGTAATAGGCTGAAGACCTATATTAAGTAATTCCCAACTCATGCATGACCTGCTGGAAAATACCAGACATAAAGTTTGACCCTTGATCAGACTGTACTGATTTAGGTAAACCAACAATGTGACAAATTTCACAAGAGCCTTGACAATAGTTTTTGCTTTCATATTTCTTAAAGGAATAGCTTCAGGGAAGCGCGTAGATGCACACATAATAGTTAATAAGTACTGAGAACCTGATTTAGTTTTTTGGTAACGGACCTACACAGTCAATAATAACTCTACTAAAAGGTTCATCAAATGCAGGAATAGGCTGTAAATGAGCTTTAGGTACTGTCTGGTTAGGTTTTCCAGATCGTTCAGCACGACATTATTGTTGTGCTTGTGTTTTTTTAGTTTCAACTTTTCGGCATTTTTTAGTTGGGTGGTTCCAATATTCCTACTTGAATAATGTTGAATGTCCCTTAGGATATGTTGCCTGCTTTTTAAATTTGTTTTTTGACGTCTTATCTTTGATATGCAGGCTTCATAACCTCAGATCCCCTTTCAAAATTCAATTCTATTTAGTTCCGCCCATTGTTTTCTCGTTTAGGGCACAAGCATTTTTTTTACTTGGGGACCATACGCTGCTTTTCATGAAATGGCACTACTGTGTCACATTGAAGATTCCATGATAATCGCTGTATGAACACATGTTTCTTAATTCAAAATTTTACTATATGATGTTAAAATGTTGAATTCTGCTTAAGCCGGTGCTAGGGGGCGTGGACGGTAACTTGCACTTTCCAGTACCGTCCATGAACAGGCTCAATCCAACCGAGCCTGCAACATTTTCAATTTTGCCGTGTTGGGCTTTCTTTAGGGATTCTGTATCTAACTATTTTCCAACCATCTGACAAGTATGACAAGATTTACAGTACCTAAATACATCTGCTTTAAGGCCAGGCCAATAAAAATGATTAAGACTTTATGGTAGGTTTTATTCACATCTAAATTACCTGCTATGGGTGTTTCATGAGCCAAGTTTAATATTTCCTGGCGATATGATTTAGGGACCAGCAGGGACATCGGGCGGTCGCCATTTTCTCATTACAATCCTCCAATTTTTTCATAATAACAAACAGGGACTTGTGAAGCTTCATCACCACTAAAAGCCTTTTGAAAAAAGACTGAAATCTCAGGATCCTGAATAAGCTGTGACCTTGACAGCGTGTCATGACCTTGATCTATAGATCTTGGTGTAGAAAAGTTAGATATTGAAAAATCTGTCTGTGTTTCAGGCAGAGTAGGAGTGAGAGAAAAGTCGATTTCATTATCAAAAGACTGACCTATAAAAGTATCAGCTAAGTCAATATCTGAACAATAATTATCTTCTTGAATGGCCTTCTTAGTCATAGCTCGAGTAACTGCACATTAAGTGTAAAGGTCAGGAATTTCTTGCTCAATGGGATCAGGTGTCTGATCCACACAAGGAGTGTCAGTTACAAGTGGATTAACCACTACCTTATCTCCAGCCAAGTCATAACATAGCAATAAATTAACAACTTAAAAGGGTAAGAAAGATCTTATACATACAGCCATGTGTCCAGTTACCAAATCTGAGGACAAATAAATATTATGAAGAGGGACGTTAGAAAAAAACACACTCTACACCCTGAATAAGGACACTAGATCCAGTAGAAGTCTTCTCAGAAAAAAGCATTGCATCTGCTAAAATAAGAGATTGAGAAGCTCCTGTGTCTCTTAAATTTTTTAAAGGAGTAGGAGGGAAAGTATCATCCATAAGTGACACGGAACCTTCCGAAAGGAATGGTTCATAAATCTCCATTTTAGAATCAGACTTAGAAGGTTCCATGGTGACCGCCGTATGAACACACCTGCGGATTTTTCTAAATTCAAAATTTTACTAGTTCATGTTTAAATGTTGAATTCTGCTTAAGCCGGTGCTAGGGGGCGTGGACGGTAACTTGCACTTTCAAGTACCGTCCATGAACAGGTTCAATCAAACTGAGCCTGTAACATTTTCAATTTTGCCGTGTTGGGCTTTCTTTAGGAATTCTGTATTTATCTATTCTATGATCACATCCGTGATATTTGTGCCGTGTGGCGGCTGTAAAATGCCTCCCCGTTCATTTAATCAATGATGTTATATTTTCGATTCTTGAAGATCGTTCAGCACGACGTCATTGTTGTGCTTGTGGTATTTTTAGTTTCAACTTTTCAGCATTTTCTTGTTGGTTGGTTCCAATATTCCTACTTGAATAATGTTGAATCACCTTATAGATATATTGCCTGCTTTTTAATTAGTCTTTTGACGTCTTATCTGTGATACGCAGTCTTCATAACCTCTGATCCCCTTTCCAAATTCCAATTTTATCTAGTTCCGCCCATTGTTTTCTCGTTTAGGGCACACGCTTTTTATTACTTGGGGACCATACGCCGCTTTTCATGGAATGGCACAGAAGTGCCACATTGAAGGTTCCATGGTGACCGCCGTATGAACACATCTGCGGATGTTTCTAAATTTAAAATTTTACTATTTCATGTTTAAATGTTGAATTCTGCTTAAGCCGGTGCTAGGGGGCGTGGACGGTACTTTGCACTTTCCAGTACCGTCCATGAACAGGCTCAATCAAACCGAGCCTGCAACATTTCCATTTTTGCCGTGTTAGGCTTTCTTTAGGAATTCTGTATTTATCTATTTTATGATCACATCCGTGTTATTTATGCCGTGTGGCGGCTGTTAAAAGTCTCCTTGTACATTTAATCAATGATGTTATATTTTCGATCCTTGACGATCGTTCAGCACGACGTTATTGTTGGGCTTGTGGTATTTTTAGTTTCAACTTACGGCATTTTCTAGTTGGGTGGTTCCAATATTCCTACTTGAATAATGTTGAATCACCCTTAGGATATGTTGCCTTCTTTTTAACTTTGTTTTTTTGCGTCTTATCTGTGATACGCAGGCTTCATAACCTCTGATCCTATTTCAAAATTCCATTTTATTTAGTTCCGCCCATTGTTTTCTCGTTTAGGGCACACACTTTTTATTACTTGGGGACCATACGCCGCTTTTCATGGATTGGCACGAAAGTGCCACATTAAAGGTTCCATGGTGACCGCCGTATGGACACATCTGCGGATGTTTCTTAATTCAAAATTTTACTATTTCATGTTTAAATGTTGAATTCTGCTAAAGCCGGTGCTAGGGGCGTGGACGGTAACTTGCACTGTCCAGTACCGTCCATGAACAGGCTCAATTATACTTTGCCTGCAACATTTTAATTTTGTCCGTGTTAGGCTTTCTTTAGAGATTCTGTATTTATCTATTTCATGATCACATCCGTGTTATTTGTGCCGTGTAGCGGCTGTTAAAAGTCTCCCCTTACATTTAATCAATGATGCTATATTTTCGATCCTTGAAGATCGTACAGCACGACGTTATTGTTGTGCTTATGGTATTTTTAGTTTCAACTTTTCGGCATTTTCTAGTTGGGTGGTAACAATATTCCTACTTGAATGATGTTGAATCACCCTTAGGATATGTTGGCTGATTTTTAAATTTGTCTTTTGACGTCTTATCTGTGATACGCAGGCTTCATAACCTCTGATCTTCTTTCCAAATTCCATTTTATTAAGTTCCGCCCATTGTTTTCTCGTTAAGGGCACACGCTTTTAATTACTTGGGGACCATACGCCGCTTTTCATGGAATGGCACGGAAGTGCCACATTGAAGGTTCCATGGTGACTGCCGTATGAACACATTTGCGGATGTTTCTAAATTCAAAATTTTACTATTTCATGTTTAAATGTTGAATTCTGCTTAAGCCAGTGCCAGGGGGCGTGGACGGTAACTTGCACTTTCTAGTACCGTCCATGAACAGGCTCAATCAAACCGAGCCTGCAACATTTTCAATTTTGCCGTGTTGGGCTTTCTTTTTGGATTCTGTATTTATCTATTTTTTAGGTTCTATGACCTTCAAAATGGCCTTGTTATCAATACAAGACTGAGGTTCAGACCTTGAAGTGGTAAGACCTGTAGGTTTGTCCTAATCACGTTGCTGTTGCCTCCTTTTTAAGGTAAAGTAATCAGAAATAAGATGTCCAGTTTTCTTGCAATAATTGCATGTAGGACGAGATAAGGGACTATGACCTTTATGTTCATCAGATGACTTTAGTTTGGGAGTATTTGACTTTATAGATGAGCCAGATAAATTACCAGAACTGAACTTGGAATTAAAATGTGAGGGTGTGGACTTCCCTTTCTTTTTAAATGAGACTTTGTGGGCTAAAGAATAAAAATCAGGAAGACGGGCAGCTTCTTCTAAAGTGTCTACCTGTTTATCATCTAAGAAAGATTTAACATCGGAGTGAATACAACGTTTAAACTCTTCAACTAACATTAGCTGTCTGAGCTTTTCATGATTTTTATTACTTTTCTTAGATAGACACCACCGATCAAAAAGTTGTTCTTTTTCACTTGCAAATTCAACATGGGTTTGACCAATTTCTTTTTTAGAGTTTCTGAATTTTTGCCTGTAAGCCCCAGGTACTAACTGATAACCTTTCAGAATTAATTCTTAATTATCATAATTAGAGCTTTGTTCAATAGTAAGTTGTGTATAGATTTCACGAGCTTTACCAATTAAGACGCTCTGTAAAAGTTTTTAAATTTTCAGCAACCTTTTCAAAATGGAGAAATAATACTTATCAACTTCTTTTTATTGGAAAGATGGAACAAGCCTAATATTTTTAGTGACATCAAATTTGCATTCATTTTATGTTCAAACTGATTTTTCTCTCTCTCTCTCTCTGAATTCTAATTCTCTCATTTTTAACTGAAATTCTCTCTCTTCACTTTCTTTTTCTAATTGTCTTTCTTTCCTTTTTTTCCCAATTGCCTTTCTTTTTCATTCTGCCTTTCTTCCCTTTCTTTTTCAATCTGCATTTCCTCTAGTTCAAACTTAAATTGAAGTTCAAGCTCTTTTATTTTTATTTCAGAGTGTGTTTCAACAATGTGAGAAAGTGCATCTTCTCCAAAAATATCTTCATCCACAAAATAATGAATCAAAAGATTTTTAATTTCTTGTTTACGCATTGAAGATTTAATTTCTGATAAATTATACTTTTTTGCAAGATCAAGCAAAGTTTTCTTAGCCAGATCTAATACCTCCTGGGAAGGTTTAGCTACAAACTTTTCTCAATCAAAAGACATGACTGCTTGCTGCTGGTTATAAACTAACAATTTCAGAATCGAAAGGCACAATTAATAGAACAAATATGATATTAACTGAGATGAGTAAATACGGTAATAATAAATGTAAAATAAACTAATTTCCAATAATGTAGCCTAAAAGAAATATTCAATCCCGGACAAGCCCCCAATTTCTGATACATGCTAAGCGTAACGAGAAAGAAAAGCCAGCAACAAACTTGTAACAAAAACAAATTTATTACAGAAAAAATATTAAGGAAAAATTAAATAACAATTTATCTTTACAAATACCTGAAGTTCATATAAATGTAAATTTCAAATATCTAGTCTGATCCTGGAATGATCCTTTTTTGAACAGCACAGTTAAATCCAAGTTATATCCAAAAACACATTAGAATAAATTCCCACAATAAAATGCACAAGAATAATTTAATTTATTTTAAATCCAAGTTCCAAGAAATTACTTAATATCCAAGTTGAATGATACTGCAAGTGTATTGATGACTTAGAATGTAACTGATGACTTAAAAGGTAAAGAAAATGAAAAATGTCCCCTTATATATAAGCTAAGAACATTCCAGAACAGTCTACAGCAATCATAATCTAGTACCTTCGACAGTTAAGAATAATCTTGAAATTTCTGTCTAAATATAATGCACGAATCATAATCTAGATTTTTCTTAAACAGTTAAGAATCTTCTAGTACATACATGCAGTTTATGCTCTAGAAATAGAATAATAATAATATTGGGTATACCCACTTGTCAGAAATGAACTATATACATGTAATATGTTGCATACATAACAGTATGTTTTACTTTGTTGTAAAATTTGTATTGCTTATCATGTCGTAAAGATTATACTGCTTAGTTATGTTGTTCCTAGCAGTATTAATTACAGTTTAGTATTAAAATATGCATTTTTATAAGATCTAGTGTGTATGAAGTATGTTATGGTAGACACTATCAAACTGCTATTATCATAGACTATTCATTTCTGGTACTGCTGTCAAACATCTTAGATGTTATATATCATGTAATTGTCTCCTACTGTAAACACGCCTGCTGTTCAATGTTGCTATCATCAAACAAGTTTTATGTGGTCTACTATTCCAGTGGACTTCCGATGACATGCCTGCTATTGTAGGCATTATTTATCTCAAGTCTGCTATCATAAACTCCCGCTATAAGATGCCTGCTAGCTATCGTATGTGCCATTTTATCTTTAATCTGCTATTGAAGACTCCTTTAGATATCTGCTATCGTAGGTGCTTTATTTTTGTCAAGTCTGCTATCGTAGACAATTCCTGTTAGATGCCTGCTATCGTAGGAACTATTTTATCTCAAATATGCTATGGTAGTCTATTCCTTAAGATGTCTGCTATCGTAGGCACTATTTTATCTCACGTCTGCTGTCGTAGACTATTCCTGTTAGATACCTGATTCCGTAGGCACTAATTTATCTCAAGTCTGCTTTCGTACGCTATTTCCTGTAAGATGGCTGCTATCGTAGGCACAATTTCATCTCAAGTCTGCTATCATAGACTATTTCCTGTTAGATACCTGCTATCGTAGTCACAATTTCATCTCAAGTCTGCTATCATAGACTTTTTCTGTTAGATGCCTGCTATCGTTGGCAATATTTATGTCAAGTCTGCTATCGTAGACTTTTTCTTTCAGATGCCTGCTATCGTAGGTAATATTTTACCTCAAGTCTGCCATCGTATCGTATACTATTCCTGTATATGCCTACGTCGTAGGCAATATTTTATCTCAAGTCTGCTATCGTAGACTATTTCCTGTTTTGTGCCTGCTATAGTTGGCACAAAATTATCTCAAGTCTGTTATCAGAGATTATTCTCCGTTAGATACCTGCTATCGTAGGCAATATTTATCTAAAGTCTGCTATTGTAGACTATTCCTGTTTAGATGCCTGCTATCATAGGCAATATTTATCTAACGTCTGCTATCGTAGACTATTCCTGTTAGATGTCTGCTATCGTAGGCAATATTAATCTAGAGTCTTCAATCGTATACTATTCCTGTATGTGTCTGCTATCGTAGGCACAATTTTATCTCAAGTTTGCTATCGTAGACCTTTCCTGTTAGATGCCTGCTATCGTAGGCTCTATTTATCTAAAGTCTGCTATTGTAGACTAGTCATGTACGAGGGGTTATCTAAAACTTCGTGGACGACTTTATTTGTTGCGTAAAATATATTTGAGATATTGATTTGAAATTCTTACACTGCTTAAAAGAATAAATAACAAATAAACACAGAAAATTTCATGTCAGTAGCTTCTTCTATTACAACAATACGTAATTTTACATAAACACATGTCAGCGACAGCGGCGCACTCCAAAAAGTTATTGACGCAACGTTACGCAGTCGATAACCATTACTGCTTCACAAAGTAATGTCTATCACTATATGTTTATGCCACTTAACACTAATGATAATGAAATTTTATTTTCTCTGTTCGCCTGCTGTTTTTTCAAATGTTTTTGTTAGTCTCATTCCCAAATTACAACAAAATTTTATGAGCAAGCTATTTCCTAATTACTGCGTGTCGTCATTTTTCCGTTGTAAACAATATAGTCGTCTGGCGTTTCTGGCGATTTCAACAAAAAATAACGGAAATAACGTCCATAATTTTAAATAATTACTGAATAAATAAACGATGTTTAGCGGGTTTTCTACGTTAATTATTAGTTTTTTAGCAAAAATATACGATGACTAATTGTGCTTTTCTAGCGGGTGCAGTGTATGTGCCTATTTAAAAGCAATATAAAATCATTATTTATTGACGCAGTTAACTGTTCGTTAAAAAAACGTGTTGATATATTCTACAATGTATGCTGATAAAATTTCATTACAATACATGTTTACGTTCAAAAGATATTTAAAAAGTCCACGAATTTTTGGATAACCCCTCGTATGTGTCTGCTATCGTAGGCAATAGTTCATCTCAAGTCTGCTATCTTTATATGTGTATGCTTAAAAGGCAAATTTGTGCTAAAATCTAATTATATAAGCAATTGAAATTAAGATATTTTCAACATATTTAACCCTCTATAATTTAATGTTTCATTATCATGCTTAAGTGTCATTATTGGTAATTCTTTATAATATATACATGTACAAATGTTATTTTATTGAACATTTCAGTACTTTATGCTAACAAAGACTTGTATTGCTCTTCAAGGTACCCTTCTTTCTTTGGCATAAACACTGGATGGTTGCAAACGCTTTTCTATCATCCATGTTCTTTTGGAGATTAGTCTAGTAAGCCAATACCAAGAAAAAAGGAGGCATAATGGCTCGGACTACACCAAACTTTTAACATGTATTATGTCTTATTTCCAGTGTTAGTTATATTTATCATATAATCATTCATTTAGTCTGATGTTTCTTAGCCAGTTATGCCAAAAAATAAAGATTTAATAGTCTATCACTTGTTTCGTGGTTTTCATTTGATTGGGTATAAATTGAAGTTTACATAGTAAACGCGGTTTATGCAAGATCTAAATTAATTTTACTTTCGATTTGATGTTTACATCGTCGGTATTTGGCTAATATCCGGTTTCTAATATCACGTGACTTAATCTACAAAGTAGGATCCGCATCAGCAAGTAATACGTATGCAGCCTCTCGATTTCCACAGCGCTCTTTGTTTACACGCACATTAATTCAAAAAGTAATTTAACACCACCATCAATCACCGCCTCTTACATTGAAGAACAATGCCTTCTGGTTAAGATCTTTTCAGTATGTCTCTAATGGGGATTAGGCTCGTAAGCCAATACCAAGAAAGAAGGAGGCATACTAGCTCGGACTACACAAGACTTAGTGGTTTTAACATGTTTTATATCTTATTCCCAGTGTTAGTTATATTTATCATATAACAATTTGGTCTGATGTGTCTAAGCCAGTTATGCCAAAAATAAAGATTTATAAAAATCTATCACTTGTTTCGTGGTTTTATTTGATTGAGTATAAATAATAATTCAATGACCCGGAAGCGAGCTAAAACACGAACTTTCAAGTAAAAAGAGTGAAACGGTTTATGACATAGGCTTAGATATATATAACGAATAAAAGGAATGTTCGCCATTAACTTGTTTTATGACATGTATATTAATCAAGGCTATGAAATTAATATAAATGCGAGGAAACCAAAATACCATCCTTATGATTACATTTTATTATCATTTTTTTCCATTGAAATGATTGACATGTTTTGATGCGACGTTTGATATTTAACAATCGAAAGAAAAATGATCAAAGAAAATACCGAGTTGAATTTGTTTACAAAACATCATAAAGCAGTGATGTTACTTCAATGTTCTACCATTGTACATTGGTGTCGAAACATTAAATAAGTCGGCAAACAAGAACTGGATGAGTGACAGGTCGAAAATCGTATCCAACGGCATGAGACCATGTGTTGATGCTTTTTACTTAAAATTAAGAGGCTGTAAAAAGTAATTCCTACCATTAATGTCGGAAATTTAACTAAGTTAGAAAACAGGAAGTAGATTAGCGAAAGACCTGAAATCGAATCCCACAGTATGGACCGCGTGTTAAGGCTGTATACTAAATATCAAGAGGCTGTAAAAAGCAATTGCTGATAAAACTGTTACGAAAATATTTGACCATAACTGTTGAAATTTTATCTGAGTCGGAAAAAAGGAAGACATGAAATCGAATCTACCGGTATGGTATCACGTGAATATCACACATCAAGAGGCTTTTATAAGCAGTTGCCGAGAAACCTGTTACGAAAATGTCATGCTTTTGACCATTAATGTCGAAAATTTAGCGTAGTCGGAAAACAGGAGGTGGATAAGCTTAATACCTTTAATCAAATCAAACGGTATGGGACTACGTGTTAGTGCTGTATACTAGATATCAAGAGGCAGTCAAGAAAAATTCAATGTTGCTTAGTAAAAGAAACTCTATTTCAAAACAAACCCGGAATAGGTGACATTGAATTTTTCTTTTAATTATATGATTTGAAGAAAATATATTGATAATTTCACCTTTGAGCCACATATAGGTATATAAAATCTAAAGACGAATACTTTAATACATTATGCGCACAGAAAATGATAAGATCACAATTGGTATTTTGGAAAATTGAGAAGGCATATAATTTCGCGGTATACGTATGTGTAACTTTAAATTAAAACTATTTTTTTAAAAATCAGTTCTTTATAACTTTTGATGTTGTGAATGATAACATGGACCGATTTAAAGGGAATAATTTTGGATGTACATGTTCAGATGGACAACATAGAAAAGTGTTACTTTATCTGAATGAGCTGTTTTGTTATAAAAATATGATTCAAATGTTTTATCTTTTTAAATTACATTACATATATTTCCTTCTAAGCATTCTCTATGCTTGAATTGATTGTTTCTTTTCAAGGATTTTATTTATCACGCTTACCTTGTTTTCCATAACGCATGCATTTATTTATTCCAACTTTACAGAAATTGTGTTTAAAATATTTATGATTTATACGCTTTTATATTTCTACAATAAATTGTAAAGTATAATCGTTATGTTTAATTTTGCACCATATGACACTATGCGTTTATTTGTCAAGTGCTTATGAAAAAGCGGGAAACCGGAAATAAATGTTGAAGATGAATACGTGTTGTTGTTGGACTTTAATATTAAATTTAAGTATGAACAACAATATGCAAATGTTTTATCACTTTTAAATGAAACAAACACAGTTACAATGAATAGGAATATTGATATCTTTTATTAACAATTTTGAAATTCAAAGTTTTTTTTAAATGTGATTATTTGATGATATTAAAACAAATATGCCTGTGAGCATCAACATAGTAAAGAAATCGTCGAAAGCAGGGTGATAGTAATAGGATAGACTGCATGGTGTAAAATAGGGCAATGCCAATGTTAAATGATAGCAGAACGAGAAAACGCCGTACTTAAGTGGGTAACACAGTTTCGTTTATTCTACAGAGAGTTATTTGCATAAAAATTCACTTCTAAACTTTCAAAAAAATATTCTATAATATATATTTATCTATACACCCTTTTAAAGAATATCAACTTTTCATATTTATAATAACGATTTTGTTTACTATCAAAAGTGTTGTGTATACATGAAATTGCATGCAAAATATACACTGCATCTTAACGGTGTTTTTAATAATACAAATAATAAAAAAGACTCTCAGCCACTGCAAAATTATTACTAAACTGTATGATCTGTATCACAATCATATTTCATGATTTATACAATTTACATTAAGATTTTGGCAGTGTTTTCGTCTAATCATTTGTTGGGAAAAGGTTGAGACTATTTTATATCAGATAAATACCACACAAGCCATTTTTTTGTTATTTATCGCATTGTTTTGAAAATTGTCCTCTTTCTTTCTAGAGGCTTTACCAGACAGTAGGATTTAAGAGTGCATCACCATTCAAAACATAGATGTTCATGAAAATCTTAATGTGTGAAGCATTAATACTTGATTTACAGGTCAGAGCATATTTTAGTTTTCAATTATTGCTGTACAGACCTTTCAAAAGGACAAGTGACAGATTTATAAATTAAAATATAGAGAAATAAAGAATCCCTAAAGAACGTCCAAATCGACAAAATTGTAAATGTTGCAGGCTCTGTTTATTTAAGCCTGATCATGGATGGTAATGAAATGTGCAAGTTACCGTCAACGCCCCTAGTATCGACTTATGCAGAACCTAATATTTAATCATGATAATTGTGAAATGTGGAATTTAGAAACATCCGCAGATGTCTTTATACGGCGATTATCAAGGAACCTCCATTAAAAGCGGAAAAAGTTCCCCAATTAAAACTGCTTGCGCCCTAGACGAGGAAACAATTGGTGAAACTAAAAACAATCGATTTTTAAACGGATCTGGTGATCCTGATAATGTGTGTTACGAATTAATTTCCTGAACAATTAGGGAGGGCTAAAATGTAAACAGTAAAGTAGTAGGCGCAGTCAAAAGGATGTTGAAAAAATAACCAAATTTGTCGGATGCTCAAGCTCGAAAAACTAAAGAAAAAAATAAAAGACTTGAAAATAAAAAGATAGAAAAGTTCCTGCCTATAATCCTTTCTCATAAACTCATGCAGACAATTCTCCTAGTAAGACCTGAACACAGAAAATACTTGAGATGCACACAAAATAACAAACATTTCTAATTGATCTTATTTAAACAAATTACACACATTCCAACCGTCTGCTAATGACAAGTCTCTCTACATCATTGTTGAAAATCCTTTAATTGGTACTTATTGAAATTTTAAATTCAGATATTTGGAAGATTAGTAATTGGGCAGAAGCATGGTTGGTTGAACTCAATACAAATAAAACTGAATCTATTCTTATATCAAAATGAAGTTATAACCAATCCACCCCTCTTTTTGAACAACATTCAAGTTGCTGAAGAAGAATCTCATAAGCATCTAGGAATCACTCTGTCTTAAAAGAATCATGTACAGAATATATAATTGATATAAAACTTATTACTTGGTAGAGATTCAACATTATGGGAAACACAAGTCTACTCTTGAAAGGCAATATCTTGGATTAATTTATCACTCTTTTATCACACCTATTTAAGAGTACGCTAAGGTAGTATGGGATAATATGACATTGAACGAATCAAACGATTTTGTGCAAATTGATTTGGAGACCGCTTGTTATTTATCAGGAGACACTACCTTTCTAACAATTACACTTAGTCTTGTTTAGAAACCCTAAAATCAAGGAGACGTAATCACAAAGTAATTATGTTCTAAGAAATGGTTTACATTATGGTCCCTTCTTATCTAAAGTTATGTACCTTTAGTAGTTGAAGACATCATTTCATATACAAATAAAAAAAAATAAGAAATAGGCATAATATTCATTGTATCTCTCAGTTGTTCTCAAAATTATTTCTCTATTTTACTTTCAAAGATTGGAATGAATTATGTGTGGATACAAGAAATGCAAGTAGTCTGTAGATATTTAAAAGAAAACCAAATTCTAGTATCATTAAAATACCTTCCTACAACTTTCATGGCACTAAAATTTACAAATACAACTTACAAAACTACAAATAAATTGATTCATTCTCAAAGAAGATTTGCTAAATAAAAACAAAACTGATGATCTATTTTGTTAGTGTGATGAGATTGCAGACACCAGTATTTTATGATTCTGATTAAGGCTATTCTAATGCATCAGCTAAGCCATTTAACAACAATAACAATAGGTATTCTATAAACTAGAGATAATATAAATCTTTAAATAAATCCAAAAACAAAAGAATGAAAAGAAAACGTTGCAGTCTCGGTTTAATTGAGCCTTTTCAGGGAAAATGCTTGAAAGTGCAAGTTATCGTCCACGCCTTCTTCTTTTGTATATTGGTATATCAAAAACTGTGCTCGTTTAAGTTCTTGTCTAGAGATATTACAATATAATTCATTTCACATTCCAAAATTATTAGAACAGATCAGAATAAAAATTAATAGTGTGCAATAATTAACGAATCATAGTTTTATTTTATTTCGGGTTCACTGATTCCAACACTTCTCAATGTCTAAAAGAACATAATACTCCACTCGATGTACGGTTGAGTGAGAGATATTGTACTTTTCATTTTTCATCATGCACAGACTCAATAAAACCGAGTCTTCAATTGTTCATGCAAATTTGTTGTGATAAAAACTTCAATGGAATCACTCTCTTTTAGATTCATTTACTTTCAAGTCATTTTTAAATACAGTCTGCTTAATATTGCAATGGTATAATGTAAAACAACAACACCAAACAAGACAAATAAAACACACAAAAGCAATCAAACAAGTAAAATAGCAACAACACATATACTGATTTTAAAAAAATCGGGAGAAAATCAGAGTTCACACAGTTATACAGTGCTAATTAATGCAAAGGTGCTAATGGAAATGTTTCTGAACTACTATAACAAATGGCGTCAGAAGCCAATTACATAAATTATATATTATATATTTAAAGCAAAACAAAAGAAAGCAAATGACAGACTGTTGCTTAAAAATGGTTTTATTACATTTATCATCAATAGACTTTTACTATGTCTAGTATATACATATATCATACCTTAATTTTATTCCAGTTAATTCAGTTTTTATATTATTAATCATCTGTACATGTATAACTCATTAACTGGAGAACCATTTCTCGAACAATTTCTTCCGATGGATGAATGTCTAAGTTCCGCTTGGCGATAGTAGAGTCCATGTGATCCAATACAGTTATTCTATCTAAGATTCCCTTAAAAATGTTTCGCATGATATGTGTAAAGATGAAACCGATGAAATCATTTCGTCTAATTTTCCATATAGGTTCCTCCAATCTTCGATAGGCATGGGGTAATTTTATGTACACTTTTATATTAGTCTTGGTTTTAAAGATCCGCTTTAAACTCGTTTTTATTTCTAATATATGTGCAGCAAAATGTTTGAAACTATATTGTTGCAGATGAGCATATAAATGCAAAACGAGTAGAAGACCATCATTATTTTCTGATTCTGATTCAATGACTTTTTCAAATGAAATGCTTTTAAAAAAATTGTAAAGATTTTTCCTCTTAAAACCACACACTGGAATGTTATGTCCAAGAAAACTTAATGTCATGTTGTATTTATTGAAGTTGCATCTTTGATAGTCATGCCACCCCTGTCCATGAGTGCATGTTGCTTCACTTACAGCAAGAAATTTGTTTTTTAGATAAACAAACCACTGATAAAGTGTCGAGTCACCCCAAAAAAGTAAAGTCTTATTACGAAAACACTCCTTATTGAAGCTTCTTAAACCTTGTAAAGTACAATACAATTCTTGTAAAAATGATCTTACAAATGTACAGACGAGCTTTCATTTACATTGATATTAAGGGAAAATATTGCATTTATCATCTTTTCAAAACAAAACTTTATAAGTAGGTTATCCGTAAATCTCATAGAAAATTATACCTTCTAATTATAAACAAAGAAATTGATTAAAATATGATTCAATAATGATAAAATATTTTGCAATCTTTATAGTATTGAGAGAAAGAGACTGAATAAACGTCACAATTGTTGTGAATAGAATAAGCATTGCCTTTTAATATGATCTATTATATCAATATGTTTGAAATTAATATATCACCTTTACAGTGCAAAAGAATCCATTTGTTCTTGTAGTAATATCCGGTAGGTTTTTCTTTGAACCACAATTTTGTTATATTGTAATTTGAACAGGAGATACTGGTTTCTTCAAATGTAGTCCTGTTTGCACTATCGATTGCATTTGGAAGTATTTCTACAGTTATGTTAGACTGTATATGTGTACGCCGATCCCTGGACAAAAAGCGGATTGCATTTAATTTGATCTAAACAGTTTCTTTTTTAATTGAATGTGTATACAAATTATCTGAGAAGAAGAAAATAAACTAATATGCTAAATATGTTGAGGATAACAATGGAAAAAAAACGTGATAAATATAAATGAGGAAGTAATGCTTTGTATTTTTTGATGTCATCAATGTTTCTTGCATTTTGCAGGAGTACCGTTTAACCAATACCTGACATTGTCATGACAAGAAATGAAACAAATGCTGACAAAGTGTATCTGCTTGATGATCGATCAACCATTAACAATATCAATTTTTATAGTTTTGGAAGTTTGTCATGTATCTTGCAAGTAAAGTAGATTTTGCAAATTTCATGATAAGCGTATAACTAACTAATTTGCTATTCACAAAAAAATACTGCTTCAATTTAGAGTCCCTTATTTACTTAGCCGTCTAAGGAAAGCGTATCAAACGTCTTTGACTATATCTGTTTTCCTAGCACCGCCAGAACACTTTATTTTGATATCGGCAAGTAAAGATGGTTTAGTAAATCATAAAAAAATGTGTAAAAATTGAACTGAATCTTTTTTACAAACAGTTTTAAAAGGCATTGCTTATTTTATTGAAATTTGTTTACATATTAAAACAATTATTACATACTTAGTTTTTTTATGAATCAAATGTCCATAAAGTCGCATTTTAAACTACTAGTATTTGTAGTAGGCTTTAATCACCGTCGGATACACACGGCCGAATCATTATTATTAATTGGCCGTGTTTTTGTTGTTGTTAAAGAATTTCAAAATTAATCATTTTAGGCTATTGAACCTCTGTGGAGTTCCTTAAATATTGAGTCGATTAGACGTGTGCCAAAGACAGATTTTTAACTGTTTCCCTTGCGATTTCATGATGCGATTAAAACCAATCAAAACGCTTGTACTAACGACATTTAGTATAATATCAAAATGGTGGCAATCATTTAAATTATGTTTGTGGAAACTTCATTATAAATAATGTTAACGATTTCAAGCAAAAGCAGTGTAAAATATTATTGTAACTGATATAATTTTTACCGTTGCCGTTGAAGAATATATATTTTGTTAAACGAGATTTTATTGGTGGACTTATAACGCGTCGGTTGCCGTATATACACGAAAATAGGATCATTTGATCTAATTTGACCTAATTACATGTTAATCAACCTTGTTATCCGACGATGAGGTTATATACCTTTTATTCAGCTGTTGTTCACATGTGTTCATTCCTCGGGTAAAATTCTCCCAGTTACGGGTAATTGCTCTCCAATGGTTACATGAAAGCGGATATTTGGGTCTCCCACAAAACCATTGTTGTGAATTATTCCAGTAGGAAAAATTACACAATTTAGATTCTTTAGAATATCCTTTTACTGTTTCGTTGTCTGGGCCACATGTTGTTTTATCAGTATAGTTCTTGTACGAAAAAATTGCCAAAATGTTGGAAAAGTCCTACAAAATCAACAGTTAAGGTTCACAGACATTTACACATAAAACTACGTGACATTGTACAGAGTGGTTAATCTAAAAAGTAGTATATATCACAAAGCTTTTGTGTTCTATAATAACAATCGTAATTATACATATATATATATATATATATATATATATATATATATATATATATATATATATATATATATATATATATATTATATATATATATATATATATATATATATATATATAGCTGAAGTAATACTTATGTCACTTAGCACAAATGTCACTTAAAACATATTTTTATTAACCGTAAAAATACAGTATCTACCCTTATATATAAAAAATATATATTTTTTAATATTATTACCCAGGAAACATAAAACAAGATGGCATTCATCATTTCAAGTGAAGCAACATCTAGTTTTAAAAAACACAAACAAATATCCTACACTTAATAAAAGAATAACATTTTAAGATTTTGAATTTAAACGGATTTGAAGTTCATTCTACGGACAACAAAAAAATCATAAAAGCAAATGGATAAAAGATAAATGAAATGAAACGATAAGAGAATATAAAGAAAACCTAAACCCTGAAGAAAAATTAGACAATTTGTGATATGTCCTATATGTTAAACACTTTAAAGGACTTTGCAACCTAACACACTTGAAACAATATATTGATAGCGTTCTTATAAGGGGTGATATCAATTTTTGTAACATTTATCCTATATCCTGTGAATACAGACTTATTACTCGTTGTGTCTGATGTTACCAATGTATATATACACTTATACATAACACCATATGAATCAGTATTCAAGCCATTACAGTGTGGTAAACAAAACATCAAGAACTTCTACACTTAAGGTTTTCAATCAAAGAAACGGCAATGCTTTTGGTACTTAATTTGCATCGACATATGTAAAATTAGTACTAGCATATTTTGAGGAAATACTATACACTTATCATAATCAAATAAACAATAAAAATCACAGAGAATATCAGGTCTTTCCTTAACTAAAATAACAACAAACACTATACATGCACTAGCATGACCATACAGGGTACGCTTATTTGATGAGCAAAACAAGTATTCGGGCTTAAGACAGAGCAATATTTTAACGCACAATTGATAACAATGGAAAGGACATGTAATCTAAGCACGTTATTAATATATCAGTTGTTCTGGTCTTGCAAAATATTCATTACATGATTATAGTATACGCCCTTGCCTTCGAATGAAATGCTAAATAATGAAGTGTTAAAACACACATACATGTATACATTATACAAACACTTAAGCATTTTATATAAAACTGATAACACAATTGTAAATATTTCGGAAGTTTGTCAAACATAAATATCACAGACGGTTTATTAAATAATAAAATATTATAACTTAAAACATAATCTTAAACTCTTTCATTCCTATGACTAGATATCAATTTACTAGTTTAATAAAATGTGACGACGTAAGTGGAAACATGTATAGAGTAGTGTGCAATAACCTCGGATTGCCTATGAAAGCCCAAAGGCTTATTTCCAATGGGGTCCTTGGATATATACTTACTATAATATACAATATAAAACACAAAAACATTGAAAAATACAAAACTTTGGAAACTGGAAGATGTCATTTACGTAAAATATCAAACTTTAGTATTTCCATTAACTTTGCTAAAAGGAAAACAATAAAAATGAGATCAATATCTAGTCATACTAGTGGATTTTATTATGATTTCCTAACCTAACTGTTCTAGTAAATGGGCCTTCACTGAGCTTTTGAAAGCTCCTATCTTAATAATTTTTTTGATGCATGTTGGCAAGGAATTCCAATCATTAATTGCTTTTTGAAAAAAGTTACATTATCTTTCCTATAACTTCTAAAATTGTACTGATTCGCCCGAGTTGAATGAGAATGAATGTCTCTAACAGGTATAAAATTTTCTTTCATATATGAAGGGCACTGGTTATTAACAATTTTAAAAACATGATTAAGACGTAATTGCTTATTTCTGTTTTCTACATTTAGTAAAGACATATTAGCAAGAATAACATTATTGACACTATCTCTAGGTCCCATAGCGTGTATAAATCTAACAATTTTATTTTGACAAATTTGAAACTTATTTTTAAAACACTTGTTCAGGCTCGGGTACCAAGAAGAACATGCATAATCAAGGTGACATTGTATTAGTGCTTGCCTATACAAAAACTTAAGACGTGAATTCACCTTTGTAAGAATACTATTAACAATAGATTCACCTGGCAAAGAATCATCAATATTTAAACCTAGATATTTGACAGATTTTGTGGATTCAATAGTATGTCCATTACAAACAATTTTAAACTCTTTAACTTGTTTCAGTTTACGTTTGGAACAAAAAATAAGACATTCAGTCTTTCCTAGATGAAGTGACAATTTGTTATCTACAAGCCAAGATGAACAAGACTCTAGTCTTTGTCTAAGTTTTTGGGAAATAATACTTGGTTTTTGTGAGCAAAAAGAATTGAACTGTCATCGGCATACAGAATAAGTTTACATTCTTGATCTATAATAATTCTCATGTCATTTACATAGCACAAAAATAAAAGAGGACCCAGGATGCTGCCCTGGGGAACCCCATATATAACAGGCATATAATCTGATAAAATATTATCAACACTAACAGTTTGTTTTCTTTAAGATAAGACATAAACCAGTCAGTATTAGATTTCAATTTCAATTTTCCGCATAAAATATCATGGTGAACAGTATCGAATGCTTTTTGTAGATCTAGCATTATCATGCCTGTGTATAAACCTTTGGAATTATTGTTTCTGATATGATCCATAAGATGGATAAGACAAGTGTCAGTGGAATAGGAATTTCTAAAACCTGACTGTAATTCATACAATAAACCATTAACAACTAAAAACTTATCAAGTTGAGAATACACTGATTTTTCTAAAATATTTGATACAATGCTTAAAATGCTTACAGGTCTATAATTTTCTACTTCAAGATTACTGTTCTTTTTATATAAAGGTTTTACCCTAGCTACTTTCATGTTACCAGGAACATAATTTTCTGAAATTGACATATTTATGATAAAAGTAATTGTAATTTTCAAAAATGAAGCTACATCTTTTAAAAATCTAGCAGGAATTTCATCTAAACCATTACTATTTGATGAGTTTAAATTCTTAAGCTCTTTATATACAAATGTCTCAGACACATGTCTTACATTTTATTATTCTTAGTATTTCTATCATTATAAAAATCTAACAAAGCTTGTGAGTCAATGTCAAACTTTTTGCTAGCACAAGGTAACTTATCCACTAGCTTAGAAGCAACAGTAGTAAAAAGTCATTAAAATGATTAGCAATTTTTAAAGGATTATGACAATTTTCACTATTAATTTTCAAAACAATATTTTCATTCACTGTTGTTTTGGATTTATACCCCAATTGTTTTAAATGTTTCCATAAGCCTTTTGGATTATTTCTATTTTCAGCAAATTGATCAGTAAAATAAGAAGACTTAGCATGTTTTACTTCTCTTTGAACAACATTTCTAAATTTACAATAACAAGAACAATCTTCATGGCAACCATATTTTCTAAACTTGTATAAATAATGATCTCTTATTTTGATATGGTCTAAAATCTCTGATGACATCCAAGGTTCAGTTCTCTGTTTTAATCTAATTTCTTTAACAGGAGCAATGGCATTCAACACTGACATAAAAATATCTTTAAAAGCTACCAATGAACTGTTTACATTATCAGAATAAAAACATTTACTAGTCTGCTTGACCTAGTTTTTCAATAAACAAATCTTTACTATAATTTTTGTACACATCTAACTTTAGAGAAATAAAGTTTTGAGAAACTTTGTTTGCTGATTTTCCTTGTACAAAAAGACAAAAGGTGATCACTAAGACCAACAGAAATAACACCATATTGACTTAGCCTATCTTTTGGATTGGTAATTATATGATCAATTATACTTTTGTTTAATAAAGTAATTCTAGTGGCTTCAGAAATGATCTGTTGTAGATCAAAAATTTTCAAAATGCTAGTGTAGGATTAAAACTATCCTTTTGGTAAAAAACAAAAGTTAAAATCTCCATGTAACATTCACAATCTGATCTAAGACTATAAAAAAACATTTTCAAAATGTTCAATAAAATTGATTGTTTTGGAGGTCTCTATATGGTACCTACAAGTATTCGTTTGGTTTTTGGTAAAAGGATTTCAATTAAAATTTCATCATTAAAAACATTTAAGTCAGGTCTAGCAGTAAAGGCAATATCATTCCTCCCATAGCAACACACTCCTCCCACATGCCTGTCTCTATCATATCTTATAACTGTATAATTGTCAATATTAATTTCTGAGTCTGTAACAGACTTGTTTCAGATATACCAATAACAGCTGCTTTAGTTTTTAATGCAATTATTCTAAGTTCAGAAATTTTAGGCAAAAGAGATCTTACATTTAGGTGTAAAAAATGAAGTCCTTTTTTGAAGCACTGGAAGTGATCATCGTGTATAGTTGATGGTACAGTAGTTAAAGTAATTGGTAGTGAAGTGCTGTCAAATAAAGATGATGCATCATGGTCCCGGAAATCTGTAAAATCTTATGATGAACTGTTGTCTTTAAAAAAGTCTTGATAATCACAAAAAGGCAGTAAAAAACCTTTCGGATTCGGAACCTGTCTTCTCCGAATTCCGAACGATTTTTTTTTAATTTTTGTTCTTATTTTACTCTAAAATTAATCTCTCGGATCCGAACAGATTTAGCCAAATGTCACACCTACATTCAAAACAACAAATACTCTCACATCTTGCAGGTGTAAACATAAACCAAACTGATGATAGTAAGTTCCCTTGATTAATGGGTGAAATGTATGATTTGCGAAGGTGTGAAAATTACGCTTAGCTTGCCTGAATATCTACTTTAATTGCTCAATTGATTGATTGTTTTTCGTCACATTCAATATTTTATACAGTACAATAGAAATATATTTTAATCTTTTATAATGAATTTAATGACACGTGATTAAGTAACGGGAATTAATGGAAACTGTCAGTTAATTCAGATAATCGCTGAATCGGATAAGAGTAACCAACAATTGACAAATGCTAATACGAATATTTAATCATGTCTTAGCCTCCTGTTTATCATTTTAACACCGAATGTTAAATAACCCTTAATGACAAAACATTTTTGCTTTTTTATGTATTTTTATTCAAATTTGTATTCACATGTATTAAAATGAAAGATAATAGATAGCAAAAATAAAATATTTATTTTGGCATTTCAAATGCATTCCCGTTTTCTTTCCTTGAACTATTCTGCCAATAACATGAACAAACATGTAAAAAAAAACTTCTAATCCGGAAACCTTTCTAATTGTGATCCGGACGAGTTCGGATTAGACAGGTTCCACTGTATTGTCAATATATCTTAAAAACAAAACCTTATTCAATATGAAATTGCTCAAAAACCTCTGGTAGAATGACCAGTACACATTATACATTAACCGTTCATTGCGACTTAAGCACGAGAAAAACATGACAATCACTGTATAAAAAGCGATACGCAAAGACAAACATGTTACGCGATACTATCGAAACGCGTAAAATTTCAAGTCTTTCCTTAACTTAAATAACAACAAACACTATACTAGCATGACCAGACGGGGTACGTAGAAATTTGGAAGCCGCAATCAGCACTTATAATAGACCTAGCTGTTTCGTGACTGCTAACCTTCTGTCTAGTGAATCGGCAACAAAGCCGTCTTTGCTCTTATCGCATTTCCAACAACCGTGACGTTTCTAACAACGATCACTGACAGAAGCATTTGCAGCAACCGTAGCACCACCGCTTCTTAAAGAATGTAACCCGAAATCAACATTGCCTGCGATTTCACGTAATCTATGTAAAAGCGTTCCCGACCCCGAGTGTAACTGATTTATCTTTATAAATGAGCTTAGAAATACCTCGCGTTCTGAAACACAGCTTGAAAAAAAAAATGAGAATTTGCAGAAAAAATGTTAGCCTTTACGAAATATCGTTTTAGCATAGAATAAGGACAAGCGATTGTGTTACCCTTGGTACCACGTCGCTTCCGTGCCTGTATTGGTCGGTTTTGCTTTAACGCATATGTAAAGAAAAATAATCGTCATGGATCGTAATATCATTACAATGCAAATTTCTTATTTCATCAAAACGGAGAAACGCTGAAAATCCTAATAAAATCATGCACAAAATCTCTTAAAATTAAAACATCAGTTGTACTTTTGTATTTACTACACAATTCAATTAAAAGATCTTTAGTCACTGGCTGTTTCTTATTCACATGTCTAGATAAATTACCTTAAGCAATTTCAACTAAGTTTTTTACAAAATGGTTCTCTTTGGGATCCTGAAGATTGTTTAAAGAATGCGCCCATTTGATTCCATAAACAGTTGAGGAAATCACGTGATTAGAACAACTTCTTTTCATCAAGTCAGTTAGATAAAAAGCTATACAAACTGGTGAAGAAGGTAAAGCACTCCCTCCTTTAGGCGTAATGAATGTTTTCCATTTCATGAAATAAGAGAATCATTTATTTACAGTAGTGTCACTTTTAGAGTCTAACAGTTCATCAGCCATTTGAGATGCAAGATTCTTCAAATTGGGCCATCAATCCCGGTCCTTGTGAGCTCATCGCTTATCATCTGATTCAAACTCAAGCCTGAATAAGAAGTACAACAATGCAGAAGCATAAAGAAATAATTTATATAAATCTTAAAGCTATAAAACCAAACTTCAATGGTCTACCATCAAATATTCCGTTTCTCCCTCTGACTCTTTTTGTCAAAATTCCTGGCTAAAAGAGAAGATATTCAAGTACAAAATCGGTTTGATTTTTTCTATGAGGAAACAAAACGGACTAATAAGGTGCCGACCGCTAAATGGGTTCAAATAAAGTGCACATGCATTTTTCCTTTTTAATTTTGTTCAAAGTAATCAAAACTAATCTCAGGGGCGGAACAAGCCAATTATTTTCACCAGCCCATGCTTGTGCAAAAGCGACGATACCAGCTGTTCCAGGACACCAACATCTAGAATTGAATTTTAAACATTTACAATTATTATTGTAAGCGAAACGATCATAAGAATGAGGACCCCATTTTGACACAAGTAAATCGAACACCCAGTCTGTAACTGACCAGTCGTCACTGTCAAACACCTGCTGAGAAAATCAGCCTCCGAGTTATCTTCCCTTGGAATCCAGTGAGGAAACAATTATATGTCATGCTTTCTGCAAACATCATAAATTTGCACAGGAATATCATTCAAATAAGGCTTTTTACTGCCAACTTTCAAAATTGAAAATACATTTCTGTTGTCAGAATTTATTAAAACTTTATTTTCCTGCAGATAGTGCAAAGAAGAATAAATAGACCTCCGTACAGGCTCTAGCACTCGCCACGTGGAGCTTAAAATCTGCTCATATTCGGACCTAGTGCCAAACAATTGACTATCGCCAATTCCATCAACATAACTACCAAATCCAGATCCAAGGGCGTCAACAAAGACGTTTTTTTACATCAGTGACGTCAACGGAGACGCTTGCGTTATCAACGCTCTCCAACTGTCCAAAACCAAAACTACACATGTACAGTGACCACAAATTTTCCTTCCAAAAAATCAATTCCGATAAAACCTTGGACGAAACCTTAACAGGTGCGTTCCAACTTGTCTTTGACTGTATACACTGAAAAAAAGACCTTGACCTTAAACGGACGAATGGACCTTATACACATTGCATAGACAATAACTGGCCTGTTAAACATGCCAACATACAGACTGGAATGAAAACTTATCCTATACTAACTTTCAAAACAAGTTGTTCTTTAAGCTTAAAAGTTCTCTAATCTATCCTCCGTTACTCTCAAAAGTCCCTGTTCAATGTCCCAGAAGTAACCTTGCCATGTTAAACAATAAACAAGGTTGCCAGTTGCATTTTTCATCCGCTATCAAGAACCCAAAATCTATCAAGTCTTGTCTAATGAAAGAACTATCTCTCATAGCTTCAGCGAAAGTGTGATTGCCAACAAGGCCGTCATCTAAAATAATACGACTATTAAACCCAAGATAGGCCATTTTTCTACAAGAACCCTCAAAATGTTTGTAAAAATATATCCTGCTGTGGATATCCCAAAGGCAAAACGTTGAACACATAATACTTTTTGTGACCATTTTGTGTCCAATTAAAACCTAAATATGTCCTATGTAACCAATCGATCATTATATAGTGGAATGCACTTTTAATTACAAACGAAAACACCTAATCACCTTTATGAAAAAGTTGCCTAGCAACAGACGGATCTTCGTACCGACTTTGTGATTTAAATAAAACCGGATTTACATGTCTGCAATCAAGAACCAGTCTGGCGTTACCTTAACGATTAAAAGCTACAGTCAACGGGTTAACAACTAACGGAACCGACAGTACTTCAGAAACACACCCGTTAGCTACCAAATTTTGGATTTCTGCAGAAACAAAGGTAGAATTCCCTAAAACAAAACTATTATTCTTAATTTCAGTAGTAGCAGGAAAATTCATAAAATGCAGTTTATAGCATTTGTCTATAACATCAATAATATATTCATTAGAACATGGCTCCTTCCAATGCTTTCAATTTCCCCTTAACCTACCTACCGGAGTGACTACTTCCGGTGATATTTCTAGACCGGGATTATAATTTTCATACCTAGACAAATAGGGTTTATTCAATTTCTCAAGCTTTTTTTCTATTTTCAGTATTTTAATTAATTCCGCAAAATAAAATTTTACTTATCTGATCAGATTTCTCAGTTTGAGTGCCCTCAACCATCCCACGTACTCTACAATCAGCACGCCAGTGACCAGGTCTTCCACACTTGAAGCAGGAACCGGGTTTCCTCGAGGTCGTCCATGTTTGTCTGCCCTGCTGCTGCTCTAAATTTTCGAATAAGAAGACTGGTTCATACCATAAAACAGAGAAGAACCAAAACGTGCCGCTCGAAGACGACGCTCCTGCCTGACTTTTCTGTCTGCCTGTATTTGCGCACGTGCAATTTTCTTCTCATCTTCGTCGTCGTATGCTAACGGATGAGATTCATACTCTTGTACCACCTTCCACCCGTGTTCAGAAGAATCAGCAAGTTCAATGTATTATTGTCGATAATTCAAAATGTTCATACCTTCGATTTGCTTTTGTCGTGCACTTTCTGCAGCGTCATTCGAAGAATCCTTGACAGCCTCTTGGAAGTAGCCGTCTGCTTGTTGCATTTTATCAAGCACTTTAGCATATACTTTAAACTGCTGCTCCTGTCCCTTTTTCTTAAACGTATAACCATCGGAAACCAAATTCTCCTGGATAGCAGAAATTTGTGCTTGCGACAACTCACGCTGAGTAGAATTTATGCGTTCCTCAAATTTCTGAAACTGATACGCTCTTCCATTCGCGAAAGAAGTGCATTTTATTCCGACATGGCTGCCCGTTTAACACGTGGTCGGATACAATATGAAATTGAATATGTTAACTGCTCCAAAACGTCTGGTAGAATGACCAGTACACATTTTACATTAACCGTTCATTGAGACTTAAGCACGAGAAAAACATGACAAATCACTGTATAGAAAGCAATACGCAAAGACAAACATTTGACGCTTTACTATCGAAACGCGTAAAATTTCAAATATAACCGGCAAAGGTATCTGGATTACTGTTAAATAACGTAGGATGCTCTTAACAAGTTTACACTATATATTTTTTGCATCATGAAATCAACTTTATAAAAGAATTAAGTGAAAAACATTACTTTTTTTGGACATTTTAAGTAAACAAGTTCACCATTTTACTTAGCTACTAGAATATGCAAAAGTATTTCCTGATGGAAAAAAAACAAACAATAAATACATTAGAAGATTAAAGATTTCTTTAAAATCTAGGCGTATCCTTTAATTAGATTTGAAAACAGGAATCAATAAAAAAAAACGTTTTTTTAAGTGAAACACTTCTGAAAAATAATTGTAAGCCTAATAAAGAAACATTTCAATATATAAAGCAATTTAAAATATACTAAAAATACAACAGTCATCAAAAACAAAACTTTAAACACATTTCATTAAGCAAATATTATCAATAGCTAAATCTAAGTAATCATTTGCAAAAAAAAGAATAGTAATACATTAGCTGAAACGGACGAAATTGAATTTTTTTTCGATCAATTACATAAAGGACATTCTTAAAATTTTAAATACAGTTTATAAATGTATAATGTAAATAACTCAATGACATGTAATGTACAAAAAGTCCTTTTCGTGTTAGTATATACTGCTGGTAAATAATACTATATTAATTAAACGGGAGATAATTTAATTTTGTTTGTTTGTTTTTTTTATTTTTCCAACACTATTTCAGTCAAACAGGCGGGAAGTTTCTAACCATCGTTCCTGGAGAGTTACACCAGTACTAGACTACCTTCCTCCGCGCTAAACTACCAAAGCATCCCTCGGGGATCGAACCCACGCCAGAGAAGTAGCTGGATTAGAAGTCATCGACTCTAACCCCTCGACCACGGAGGCGGTCTAGAAAATATTGAAGAACATGTGAAACAATAAAAAGCTATTCATGAACCCATTTACACGACAAATTCCTGTTTGTTGACATATAAATGAATTCTGCAAGAAAATGAGTTATTTAAAAAAAAATTATTACCTAAACAATGTGATCCCTCGGAAGCATAAATCACAACAAAACTACATGAAAATGGCAGACTCGGTTTGATTGAGTCTGTACATGAGAGATACTGAATAAGTGAAGCATCCATCACGCCCCATAGCCCCGGCTGGAGCGGTTCTCAATTGAGCGGTATTCAATTCTCAACAACTTATAGTGCTGGCATCAATGATCCTCTTAATTGTCCTTCAGATCATATTTAAGAGACTTCACCTATGTGTTGTAAGTGTATACACCTCTAGCTGTATTCAATCAATTTAATAGAATAACAAATGCAAATAAGTAATAATTAGTTTTCAAAATTGATTATTATGTGCTTAGTAATTAAATCAAAGTATTCATACCCATGTTCTCCTTAAACGAATAGCAGTAATGATGGTTTCTTTTGTATATAAAACTTCTACTTCTAACTGAGCCCGTCCTATCCACAACGCTTGTACAGTTACGGTATAAGTGCCATTATTATGATCAAAAATTGTTGCAGGAGTATATGCACCAAGTAAGTCGTTGTATAAACGTGCTCGTAAATGATCTCCTCCAGTATTCTTAGGTTTATCATATCCATTGTACAGTATAACATTAAAGTCAATATAGTCTCCGAGAAAAACTGAACTTCTTCCTGATTAAAATCACAAATATCTTTGTTACATCTTAATTTAAACGATTATTAAGTTTTCAAACGCATTTAACATAGACAGTCTAGTTATAATTTTCATGAAATCCCATAAAAGAAAATGAATATATTTAAGTTAAGACAAATTGTAATTAGCATTGCTTAAATTGCTATTGAATCTATATTACCTATCATATATATAGTGGAGCGCAAGGGATCAGCAGCTAACATAGCGTCGTTACATTTCTTACTCGTTTGGTATATTTGCAATGTCTTTTTAAATGAATCATTACTTTTTAATCTGACAACAGAAAGAAATGTTTTTTAGGTAATTTATTATTAAAACATAACAGGGTAATTTATATACAGATAAAGGCAATATATAAAAGAAATAGAAAAGCATATAAACTCAGTTTAATTATTTCGGAAAGGTATCAAATACCTGTTCATATTAAACAACTTGGATTAATCGTAACTTATAATCCTTATCCGATTAATTTAAATAAATTTTTCGTTCACAAATACCTTTTTATTCTCTAAAAATTTACTTAACTGATTACACGATTGTAAATTATATCAGTAAAATATTGATTAAATTCGAATTTCGTCAGTGTATGTGGTGCTTTTTTAGTTATTCAATTGAGAAAGATCTGGACCTTACATAGAAATTTCGGTAGGAGAGTGTTCATTCAATACTGATTTTTCGGTTGTATACCCTACGTTGTTTCTCAGATATATGATGATCGTACATGTTACTAAACCAAACCATATGCACAACAATCGTCCTCTCAACCTGCAAAAGCAATGTTTTCAACCGTTATCAATGTCAATGTTATTGTTATCTCTTTTTTATAACATCTCCGTCTTGTGTTACGAACGTGATCTTGATTTCAAAATAAATAAATCACTAAATAAAAAATGTTAAAACGAAAAACTCAAGTAATGAGATAAAGAAATAAATAATAAAGACAGACAGAACGAAAGAAAGAACAAGAGCAGGGTATAGGCGGGGAAATATACGCCCGATAGCAAATGTGACCATTGAAAGTTTTTAAACAGAGACGATTTTTACGTTTTTCCACAGCATGTTTTATGTCAATTTCAAATATTAAGATCTATATTGATATATGCCAAAGAGCTACACATCTGTCACATGAGTACTTAATGACAATAACATATGCCACAACATTTGTTGTGGAGTACAAACTCTCAAACATGTCACCCAACATGCTCTTAGACAGCTTTTCTCTTTTTTATTACCTCCCTTTACATTTATAATATCAATACTCACACAAACATTAATCTTATGTTCATTATTTGTAAAAATCAAATAATTCTACTTTTGCAAATGTTAGATACATGCTTAAAATTTATGTCTTACATGTTGTAGGTTGGAGAAAAAGAATTTCAAACATATATACTATATAAATCTGATTAGATGTAACTGTGTGAGACCCGCCAACCAATACATTGCAGCGTTCTTCCGCCAGTAGGGAAGGAAACTCCAACAAACAACGTTATTCTAAATTGAACTTTTAATGACCAACAATATGGCGAAGCGAAAAACAAGGGGGACGACCCTGCAAGTAAAAGGTTCAGCAATACCAAATTACACATATCGGTATAGCAGTGCTAAATTAACTATCAAACACAAACGTTAATATAAACCAATACTGGCGTTCCATGTTATTATACATGCCAGATTACTAAGAACTTGGATGCATTGGAACTTTAGATAAGAATGCATTCATGAAAGTATGTTTATCTATCAGTGTTACTACTATGTGACCCCATGAGCATGATTTATATATATTTTGTAGGTGTCAACAAAGCATGCTTAATGCAAAATATCCAAGCTTTAACAAATATATAATGCCTCATTGGCATATGACCTTATTCAAAGCTTTTAAAAGTAAACAATTCAAAAATACACTAGTGGTCATGGGCTTAACTTTCTGCAGGATTTTAGTTTATCTCTTCATAAAATATATAGTTAGTTTCAACATTTAATTAAACAGGTATATCCACTTTATACCAGCCTTTCAACCCATATAAGCCTTTCAGTTAAAGACTGCCCACAATATGGCAAAAAACCGAAGCAGCATTGTAAATCAACAACTGGTAGTACATACTTACATACATTAATAAATTGATAAATTGCCTTGCAAATTTGGCATTTTATATGCATTATTTACAACGTATTTACACAACATTTTGATATTGATAATTGATAATGACCTTGACCTTGACCTGAGGAAGATTAAACCTGCGCTCTATACATCGACTTATTAAAAAATGTAGGCGCTATATCGTACGGTATTGAAAATGAAACATAATCTGGTGGACATTTTTTTCAAATCATAGTCCCGATTAGCGTTTTACTAACGTACTTACGCTTTAGATTTGCGTAAGTTTTAACTTACGTAACATTTTTTTCACCTAAAGGCGTTTTATTTATAACTTGCATAAGTTAGGATTTCGTAAATTTTTTCGTAAAGTTACGCCTCAAATGTGTTGACTTAAAACTTACGTATATAAGACTATCATCATCTATGAATAAAGGAAAGCGAGAATTCTAGAGACGGATGTGACTGGTAATATATCATTAGGTCCAAGTAAGGAATGGATAATTTGGCTTTTTGGACTTGTTGCTTTCAGACTGGTTGAAAATTAAATTTAGTAAAAGAAAAACATATACGAATATGGAAGTCATCCTATCAGCTTTTAACTATTATCTTCTTTCCAAAAAATATGCCGGTACCCCATACCGCCTTTAGTCGTGGTTGACCTCCACCCAAAGTATTTAAATCAGTTATTATGTGTTTTATGTTATTTCAACATACTAAATTTATGATGAATTTTATAAATAACATAAAATATTTTATCACATAAATCGCGGAGCATGAGTGTAATAAAGCCATTTAATGAAAACGATATTACACTAGTGTAATAACACTTTGATGTGACGACATTGGCGCTATATGGAAACATAGCGATACAGCGCGCTAATTTTAGCGTTACACTATGGGCGCGTTATTGGAAAAATACTCATTTTAACAGTTTACTGTTCAAATTATATGTATGTGATAAGTAGAACATTGTATTTCGTGTAAATGCAATACTAAATTTATTGAACTCGTTGAATAAAACAATATTTTGCTCGCAAGAGGTCCGCATAATATGATTGTATTCCACTCGTGCAATAAATTTAGTATTAACAATCTACTATAACTGAAACTTATAACATGATTGCAAATATTACTTGCGGACATGACAGTTCTTTCTTTTCTCAAACAAACAAAAAACCCTTTACATATCTTCCATGATGGATCATGTGCGGTTCATTGAATATTACCAAAACGCTTCCTTATTGACTAACTCTTAAAACCTCTTTAAGAACACACTTATGATTTACGTAAGTTTAAACGTAAGCGTAAAGTTACGATATTTCTTCAGGAAAAACTGACGCAATGTTAGTAAAACGCTGCCCTGGGGCCCGTTTTACTAACAATTCGTTTTTCATAAGTATTCCTGTAACTTCAACCTTACGTTTAAACTTTAAAAAAAATCACGAAAAGTTTTTCTTAAACTTACGTTAAAATAGTTTACTGATTTAAGAATTATTTAAAAAAGAGGCGCTATGGGTATATCTGTGGCCTCAAAAACATTTAAAAAAGGCCAAACAGGAATGTCATGAGTTCATCTACAGACACTCAGAAATGTTGAAGAGCAATTCGTTTTTAAGCGCATATTGTATTAACGGCCACCCATATCACTAAAAGGTTTTCTCTCGATTTTTAATAAATGTATTCATAGAGAAGTAAGGAGAAACCAATATAGTTCATCATGGCTGTTTTATGGTGAACAACTTAAGAAGGTATTTGTTTGTTTTGAGTAGTAAGAAAACTTTTAACATGTCCGCAAGTGAAATGGATTTTTTCTCACCTTTATATGAAATATTTAGCTTATTAGCGTAACACATTCTTTAAATTTATTTTTTTTATATTTTTTATTGTGTATTTGTTTACTCTATGTCTATCAAGTAAAAAAAGGGTGTGATATTAAACGAGTTCCGAAAAATACATGCGAAAAACTCGAGAAAAAATTAGATAACACAAAACGTTCAGCGGCTAGGTATAAACTTACTACATGTAAAAAATGTTTCTCAAGTTTTTATGCTATTTAACGTCACTTTTAATAAGCCCGTAAAGCCATATTATCAATTACCATCGTAGGTTTATAAATTATTTTCACTTTGAAGAGTATTGAAAATAGGCTAGAACTACTGTGAATTGTATTGAAACTAAGGAACTGAGGATCAAACCCCAGGGGAGGCAACTTTTGTTTCTTTCTTATTTTCTTTCAACATTATTGATGTGTTGCTCGGATCACTCATGAAAAGAGAAGTGTTATATTTAAATTATATAATTAGTTTTGGTATTTATTTGCTAAATTATGTCAAATTTCATCAAATATGGTACCTGTTATTTTCAAATTTTAAGAATATTTTGAATTAGGCCCTCTAAGTAGTAAAATGGTAAAACAACTATTTAAGATGGGTAGAGTAGGGCTTTTATACATTTTAGATTAGATACAATAATTTTGCTTGTGTCATTTGTTAGCTGAATGCTAATATTTGTTTCTTAACAATGTTCAATTGGAAATCATATGTATTGATTATATAATAGATTCTCCTTTCTGAAAACGAACCCTTCTTATAGCTAAGTTTTAGATATGAAAAATCTCCAAAACTCGTTAACCATACGGTAAACGTTGTTTAGATTTTGCATACATTATTATTTAATATCTTGAAAATATTATAGTACCTTAAATAGCCCTTAGAGGGCTAATACCTTAATCTTAACTAGAGGTGCTTCCACGATAACAATATATAAGCAGCCAGATCGGTCTCTAGAATTTCCGCTTTCCTGCTCTTTTTATGTTTTACAAATGAGTCTTAATTATGTAAGTTTTAAGCAAACAAATTTTAAGCTTAACTTAATTTTACAAGTTACGAAATTTTCAAGTACGCATCTTTTAGTAAAACGCCTTTACTTAAAAAATCGAAGGTACGTTAAAACTTACGCGAATCTAAGTGAGTAAGTAAAACGGGCCCCTGGAGTCCGAATTTGCCAAACCCCTGAAGACATAGATTGTCCTTATATACTTTTAATACCAACCAGTGATGTAATAGCAACTGTTGACTTTCCATATCAGTTATATATTTATAGCAACCATAGACTATATTAGCACCCAACTGAAACTGACAGCAATTATTGACTTTCCATAGCCACAAGCAACCATTACCTTTCGATGGCAACCCTTGACATTCCAGGGCAACCAATGATCAATATCGAAACAATTGACATTACATAGGAACCATTAACTTCCGAAGTATCTACTTACGTTTCATAACAAAGAGTGAATTTCATAGCAAACAATGACTTTCCATTGCAACCAGTGACTTTCTTTTGAAAACCAGTGACTTTCATTCCTATCGGTCGTTTTATACAGCAATCATTGACTTCTTAGCATTAATTCCAGCACTTTTAAGTGTTGAGAATTCCCCCAAGAAAAGACTTAATCAAAATCGAGTTTGATTTTTTTTGTTATTTTGTTGTTTTTAATGCTTCCGAGATATCACTTTTTCCAAATATTTATACATCACGATTGCAGGTGCTGTGTAACAGCCGTTAAATATTGCCCCGTGTTTTACTTTAGTGTTGTTATTTTTCTGATCCTCTGGGAAAAAGCACTTTTAAGTTTTGGAAATTGAGTCGTAGCGCTCGTACCGCTCAAGCCGCTGCAAAGGGACGTGAAGGATGTGTAATTCTTATACGTTTATCAAATAATATAGATAAATACAGAATCCCTAAAGAAAAGCCAACACGGCATAATTGATAATGTTGCAGGCTCGGTTTGATTGAGCCTGTTCATGGACGGTACTGGAAAGTGCAAGTCACCGTCCACGCCCCCTAGCACCGGCTTAAGCAGAATTCAACATTTAAACATGAAATGGCAAAAATTTGAATTTAGAAACATCCACAGATGTGTTCATACGGCAGTAAACATGGAACCTTCAATGTGACACTTCCGTGCTATTCCATGAAAAGCGGCGTATGGTCCCCAAAGTGATAAAAAGCGTGTGCCCTAAACAAGAAAACAATGGGCGGAACTAAATAAAATAGAATTTTGAAAGGGGATCAGAGGTTATGAAGCCTGCGTATCACAGATAAGACGTCAAAAGACAAACCTTGTCTGCAATTTTCATGCAATTTTGCTGTCTTAAGTACTTCTCATGGATCACTTTTTACAGACATTCAGAAAAAAATTATAAACTTTATAGCAATCTTTCGAAAGCAAAGACTCATTTTCCATAAGAACCATTTATTTACTTTTCATAGGAACTGTCGACTCCTATAGCAATTGTTTATCTTCATAGCACACACTGACTTCATAGCAGTCATTGACTTTTCAAAGCAAACAGTAAATTTCCGCTTTAACCAGTGATTTCCATCGCATAAATTAACTTTCCATAGCCAGAAGTTAATCTACTTTTGAATTTCATAACATTCACTGACTAACAAAGAAACAACTAATTTGCAAAGCAACAAGACGACTGACTTCTATAGTAACTATTGGTTTTCCTAAGTAATCACAACAAGTTATTGTCATTACATATTCATTATTTCAAGTACAAATATAAGCTTTGTGATATTGTATCTGCTTTCGTTAATAGTTTACAGTTTCACTTGTCACAAAGATTGTGTATATGCAGTTAAGCGATGGTAGGGCCGTCATATTTCTCTAACACATGTGTACATGCTACGATAATTTTTTAAAAAACGATTCAATAGCCGGGAGCTTGTCCAAAGTTCAAGACAATAACAAAGAGATGTTTGCTTCCAGAGAATCTGATGAAATGATATAAGGTCATTATCTCTAGTGAGAATGATATTTCTTTTTCATGGATATAAATTGAATGATCTGAGCATAACATAATAATCTGTGCACCTTATAATTAAATATTTGGGCATAATGATTCAAACAATGTATATAATGATAATTTTAAATCTCAAGACACTCCTAAATTATTGAAAAGCTCATTTAAATATATAGCAAAAATATATTATATTCCTACTATTTAGTGTTGTTTTAATGTGGTTGTATAGTATTTTACAATTAAACAATAGAAAAACTGGTATTTTTTATTTTGCTTTGCTACGAGCACTTGCTATTTAAAGACAGAATGGTAGTTGAAATTACATTAACAGTATTAATTAACGCAATAAAATGACATTTATGATTATAACAATATGAAATGACATGTAAAGTTATCTGATACTTTGGGTTATCAGTAATAAATGTGGTCATGTGTGTGTTTTCAAGCAATCGTAGTTATAACAACAGCTGTTTGAAATTCTATATACCAATTACTGTCACTTGACAGTTTTGGCAATTCAAAATATATTTTTAATTGATTTTGAAAATTATTTTGATTCCCTGTCTTGTATGTTTGTGTACAACACAATCTTGTTCAATATCTGGCCTTCTATAAATTGCTTTGATATGAAAGCTATATAATATGGCACTACCTGTGTAACAAATTATGGCGGTTATTTATCAAACTTATGGTGATAAACACGATTTTGCAACTCCTCATTGTATGTTTTCCCAGTTCTTTTACGTTTTTGTGTTCTTCATTTGTGGGTTTACATAACTTAAAGTAGACAAGCGCATTATATGTAAAACCTCTTTGGGATCCAAATAGTATGTATTTTAAGGGTTATGTAACCTCTTGTCTCACTTACATCTTGACCACTGGCCATTTGACTACTTTGCCATATACCGATTGTAAACTCAATCACTGCCACCTTTAGCACAACCGCTAATTGTACAACTACTTGACCACTGGTTAATCTGTGTCCAAACTGAACAATATCAAATGTTTCTAAGCTTGATATTTATGTAGACGTCTGAGAAACGTTTAAAACTTGAAAAGTGAAAATAATTTAAAGGTTATTACTGTTTATGTATGATTTTAAGACAAAACAAGTTAAATAACTAATAATAGTAATTTCGTTTTGATTTTAATCACTTACATGTAGAAATGTACATAAAATGCCATAGATTGGACGAGTAGTTTGCAATAAATGAATATAATCTATGCAATTAAATCCGCAAATTACATTTGTCTGTAGTTGATATTGAATTATTTTTAATTTGTATGTACCCCCATTATCGCTAAGAAGAGAGACAATCAATATAATACATAGGCTCGCTACCAACATCTCGAAAATTCTCCCATCGTGTCTCTGTCGCTGAGGAAATTTAATAACGCCAGTCCTATATAACTTTCTTCGATTATATCTAATAAATCTATCTATTATCTTTTTTTGCTATCTTCGTAGCCATAAGAAGTACCGTAGGACTAATATTTTCCACAAAACTACCGAGTTTGCCACCTTTTGCCCTCGGTTTCTCATTTGTTATTGTGCAGTTTTGACTTGTAAACCTTTTTTTATTTTCTAGGCCACCGTGATAAAACTGTGTTTTCAGTCTCAAAGTACAATGTATTTCAGGGCATCATAAATTTATTATGTTTTCTTAAAGTGTTGTAAGACATACTATCTTTGCCTTTGCCGTCTATCCGTCAGTCTTTCCGTCCGTCCTTCTGTCTGTCCGCATTCAGCATGTCCATCTTCAAAGGTCACACTACTGGCGGGTTTTCAATGCCACTTCACAGAAGTGATCACTATAATCTTTAGTTGGGCATATCGCCGGCACGTTTGGCTGCGCTGCACAAAATTGCCACAAGAGCTATAAATATAAAAATCTTGTCTGGCTTTCATATGTGAACTGCGCGTGGGATTTAAACGAAACTTCACAGGAGTGATCAGTACAACCATTAGTTGTACATATAGCCGGTATGCTTTTCTGCCCTGCACAAGATAGCCGAAATAGCTAAAAATAGAAAAATATTGTCGGTCTTTCACAGGTCAAATTGCTGGAGGGATTTTAGTGATACTTCACAGGAATAATCAGTATCATTTATTTATTGTTAATATCGACGGTATGTTCCGCTTTGCTGCACAAAATGGCCGTCAGAGCTATAAATAGTAGTGTTTCACGAGTATATGCGTTGCGCTGATACTTAACAAAGTTGTTAACATATTAATATGGTTTACATATCACGTGCACACGATATTCAACATTGTATTAGCTACCTGTTGACCACGTAATTGAGTTACACGGGCTAACGTTTACGAAGGAAGGGACGATAATCAACGTACGGCATTGAAGGTTTGCTTCATTAATTTTATAAATAAAAAATTAGAATTCTTTGATATATCTATTCTTTTCAATATATTTCGATTTCAGATATAATTCTAACTGGGAGCTTAACAGAATATTTAAGTTATTTAGGTAAAGTTCAACTTAAAGATACGACAAGAGGGTAAAGGTCCATGAATTTATGCAACATTAATAATATCGTAATTAAAGAAGAAAAATAGACATATAAGTAGTTTCAATGCAACTGAAAAAAACATCAAGTAACGAGAGAGTCGATATAACGTAGATATTGACATAATACAGGTAAACGGAAGATTATTGTCATTTAATGTATTTCGGATTATTTATTCATTTATTGAATTTCTTTTATTTTATATCGAATATAGTATAAGTTCCACAAAAGGAGAAAAATAAAGGCATGAAGATGAATGTCCATGGGGAATGCAAATAATGTTATAAATAATGAACATACAAGAGGAGATTGGAAATAATAAAGGCATAAAGTGTGAAGTTATCAAGGATGTTAACATAGATGATATTGAATGATTGTTAAGGTCAGTGAAGCTCTGTAACAAACATAACAAGAAATAAAAACAGTCGCAGAGAAGCTGAAACAAAGGAATTAATGTAAGAAAATTAATAAGTGTACCAAATAAAAGGTCCCATTTTTGATGAAAAATATACTCGTCTTACATGTAAAAAATAAAGACTGACAACATTATTTATGAAATTTTCCTTTAATATTAGTCGTTTTGATAAGTATATAAATAAAGCAATGTGGGACCACCAGGCTATCTGTCCCGTTTGCACCAGCCTATGGTAATTTATATTTTCAAAGTCTAACAAAATCAAAAACTACTCGGTAAAAATATTCAATATCTTACAGGATCAACCGATATACTTTTTAAAAAAAATAGTGTTTTTAATGAAACTTTTTAAGTAACAAAATGGTCAACACATGTTAAAATGATTGTGGTCGGGTAACATTTGATACGTTTTTCATAACTTTTAAGATTGATTAGTTGTATCGTTAGCTGAATGTTAATATTTGTTTCTTTACAATAATTTATTGGATACCATCTTATGATAAGGCTGATATTATGCATTATTTAAAGGTTCCTCATTTCTGAAAAAGGCCTTTTAATGCCCAAGCTTAAATTCAGTAAAGTTTGGTTATTAAAATACATTTTGCATGAAGGTGTCGTTTAAGGCATATAACTGATCTATGTTTTCAATTTGTCAGTTCCTTAAAGGGTTAGGGTGGTCATATATTAAATGATCAAATAATTATTTAATTTATTAATTTCTTTTTTAATTTATCTGTATTTGTTGTGTTTGTTTATGTTTCTATTTATTTCTGAAGTATCACGATCAGATTGCAAGACTATGGAGATGTCGTCTATACATATGAAGATTAAAAAGCAGCAAATTTAACAATGATAACATAAGAAACAGATAAGAAGCCTCATGAAAATTCAAGGTCCTTGAGAAGATGAGGGAAAATCAATATGCTATAGAAATATAGATATATTAGAAATAAATACACAAAAAAGTACTAATGAGGGATAGCGTCTGCTTGGAGATAAAGCGAAGAAGGAAAAGAATAAAAATGTTAAGACGCAGGAGCAAAATAACGAAAATAATATTGTACACATAATACGGTCAATAATTTAATGCAAGAAATACAATAAAAATAAGACTGAACTCAGCTAGAAGATACAATGATGGTCATACAAAACAATGATATAGGTGTCTTTATTTATTGTTTAACAAATTAAAAGTTTTAATTACTTTAATATACTATGTTTACCTTTTTTGCTAAAATTGTCCGTTGAGTATTTAAATGAAACAATGTGGACCAATAAGCTATCTGTCCCCTTTGCAACAGCCTAAAATACTGCCTGGGGAGGGAATCGAACCCTCATGTCTGGCTTATAATGTACTTCTTTTTGTCTACTTATTTATTTGTGTTTTTCTAATCCATTTATTTATATCTATTAACTTATAAAATTTTCTATATTTTTTAAAAGATGTAATGAAATAAAAGTAATGCAGACTTTTATCTGTGATAATTCTTTTCATATGTATATTTATTTATTTATCTAGCTATCTATTTATTTTATTCAAATTGTATATTGAATTCAGATTTATTTCAGCAAGGAGATGAAGCAAATATTAAATGTTTGAACATTAAGGTAAAGGTAAATGAAACAAAGATATTGTAAATGTGGGAAATGTATCAAAGATAATATTGAATTTAGAGATACAAAAATAAGTAGACGAGTGTTCCTCCACACGCGAAATTTAAAATATAAAAAATCAAATGATTTCAAAGTGTTTCTATCAGAAGACCTAACTCAAAAGCGTCAACAAATGGTCAAAGCATTGGAGGAAGCCAGAAAAGCAAATGTTATTGCTTCCCATTGGACTGTAGATGGTAGGATTTTCTACAAAGTGAAAAACAATCGTCTAAAACCTTGTTGACTGATATAAATGAAATAGGTGAACTATATACACTTCACGCATCGGAGCAGAGATCCAGTCGATAGACAATCCCTTAGTGCTTTATTCTTAGACGTTTGGACAAACTTTTCATGATATGTACACGCATTTGACAGTGTCAATATTTCTATAATAATAATGCATATTTGTGTTTCATGATGTAAAATATATGTTTTATATATGTACGGATCTAGCATTGTTTATGCTACTACTGCTTTATTACTGAACCCGCACGTCCCCCCTCCCAAACCGCTCGCTCAACCACCTCCCCAATTGTACTACCCATAGATATATATAAATAAATAAATTAAATTAATAAATAAATACATAAATATATAAATAAATAGATAAATAGATGAATAAATATATAAATAAATGGATGTATGAATAAATAAATAAATAAATAGATAAAATATTAGTACATGTTTATAATAAAGCGTCTTATGTTCAAAAATATTTATGAAATATATCCTTAACAAATGTCCTACTTATATTATCGAAACGGTTACATTTTATATCCAGTAATACTTGGTCACCACTCTTGATTAAATCAAAACACAACGCAAAATTAAAATGTGTCACAGCTTGCTTACCACGTGGTTGTGTTTACCAATGCTATTTATATTCGGCTATTTATAGCGATTTTTATCCCACAAAAACCGTAATATTATAGTGCACGATCTCTATTAATAGAAAAACCAATAATAGTAGCACATCGTATTCTTTTTATGTACAATATCGATAAGATAACCTGTATATATTTTGTTTTTTTTGTCTTCTGTTTATTTATTCTTTATCTTTTTATTTTACTTGATATTATTACATGCATGGCGAGTAATTTAGATCCAATTACTGAAATTAATAAGCTACATGACGTACTTAAGGCAATTGTGGAGGTACCCATGCATTGTAAATAGACTATGGTTATTTATAATCCTATGATTTGCCGAAAAGATTTTGTCCTTCCTGAATGTTCTTATTCTAGAATATCATAACTTTTGAAGAAACACTTATGTAAATAATCCCACTGTATACAATTTAAATACATTTTTCGTGCAAGTACGTTCTTTCATATATCGGAAGAACTAAATTGTAAATATCTGTTGATATATCGCATGTACTTGAAAAAGTGAATTGTTGTTGCCTAGTCACTCACATGAAAATATTTGACCTACACACTTAACACAAATTTGTTTAATTGTCAAGATCTACAATTTAATCTAAAACGAAACGTGTCCTTTCATAATACTGAACACACACGTACATATTATGTTAGATTGATGTACTTATTTCATATATATTTTCAAGGGGGCTATGAGCATCTAATAAAACATAACATCTGACCGATACCTAGGAATTGCATTCTAACATTTTTTTATGATTTGAATAGTGTAAACATTTTTCTGAATTCCAGAACCTCTAGACAAATCATTGAATTTATATATGAAATATGCATGAATATTATATACATAATGTTAAAAGCAACTGTCTGCATTATTATTGAAACACCTAAAGTATATATCATTGTCATGTAAATATATGTTGATTTCTTTTTTTATTCTTCTGTTTATCTACTTGAAATATACGCCGACAACCTGACGGGTACGCACTAATTTCTTGCTCCATTTTATAACCTTCGATTACTGAACTGTGATGGATTTTCCATTTGGTTGATCAATTCGAGGTTATTGTCACCCTTGTGAATGTGTACTACGAAACTTCTATAAAAATGTTAGCTTCATTTCTTAATATTCATGGCGTCAGAGTTTTTGCTTAAACTTTTTGAAATATACAATTAAGTTATGAAAATATTCACAAGGAGAAACTCTCACCATAACTCTGATTACATACTTTATTAATGTATTTTTTTAACTATTTAAACTGCGTCAGAGTTTGTTGTTTTTCTGTTGCTTTTTTTTAAATTTTTAAATATACAATCCAGTTATGAAAATATTCCTCAGAAGAATTTCTCATCATAACTCTGGTGACATATTTTATTAAGTTATTTTTTAACTATTTAAACTGCGTCAGAGTTTTTTGTTTAAATTTTTGAAATATACAATTGAGTAATGAAAATATTTACAAGGAGAATTTCTCACCATAACTCTGATTACATATTTTATTAAGTATTTTATTAATTTTTTACAACGCTCTACACCTGAATCATTGAGAAATGAGGTATCTCTTGGTATAAATCAACATCAACGAAATGAGGTTGGTAAACATAAATATATTATGCTTTGTTTATACATTTGACAGCTTATACTAATTTGTTTGCAATATTATGGTATCTTTGCTGTGTTTCCATGTAACATATACATTGTTTTGCCTTGTCTAACCTTATAGTATTCATCTTCATTCCAGAACTGTATTTAAACTTTGTTATCTAATTCTAACTAAAATTATTTGTGTGTAGTTTAGCTCGTTTCACACTCAATTAGTGAGTACATATTCTATCTCTTTTTGCAGTCATCAAAACTATAACATGCAATGTCCTACTATTACTCTCCTTCCTCCTTTACCTCTATTTCTTCTGACCTCCCTTTCCTTCACTTTAGTCTCACATATTGTTACCCGGCATCATATTACTCATGATACTGCACGTTTACCTACCTATGAAATCAACCTTATGTCCATGACGGTTATACAATTTTATCTGGTACAATCATCATCAATTACATAAATATAATACACTAAATAAGACGACCATCATGGACACATATAGATATTCCGGACTGCTGCCAATATTTACTCATTCTTTAATGTTGTTGAATATCTACTCAACCCATGTGATGTTATTATCTTTGTATATAGGTATATTCACAGCCATGAATAAGTAAAAAATGATAATTCATCCCAAAAGGAATTATGTCATAAATCATACAAAAGTACATATTAACATGGTTTTTACCTATTTCTTGTTTCAAAATTTTATCAGGAGTATTTTGTGTACGTGGTTTTATTTATTATTACTTCTGGCGGGAGATATACATGAACACCCAGGGCCTGAATCTACAAGCTCATCTTATACTGATACAACATTTAGCATATCACATCACTTATCATTTGTCCACCTAAATGTACAAAGCATACGACATAAACTTGACATTCTTTATTCCGAACTTGTTGACTTTGATATTCTTGCCTTCTCTGAAACATGGCTGAACAATACAATATCGTCTGATGATCTTAAACTCTTATCTTACAATACTCCTGAACGAAAAGATCGGATTGGTGATTCTCATGGCGGAGTTATCCTCTATGTTCGAGAAAATCTGCCATTATAAGAGACATTACAACTTAGAAATTAATAACTTGGAGTGTATCTGGATTGGAATTGATTCCTAAAAAATAACAAACATGTACTCTTCGGTCTATTTTATTGACCTCCTAATGCCGATGCAAATTACAGTAATAAGGTTGAAGACTCAATCGCTCTTGCTATCGATACAAATATTTCTGACATTATCCTTACAGGTGACCTCATTTATGATGCATTAACCATTACTTCAAACAGAAAAATCAACTCAATTACACCACAATTTAATATGAGTCAACTTATTGACGAACCTACTCACTTTACCGAAACATCACAATCATTAATATATCTCATATTTGTAACTAATGTAAACAACATCGTAAAAGCTGGTGTTGGTGGACACTTTCTCAACCAAGAACATCGATTCCATCGCCCAGTATTTGTCTTCCCAAATTTAGAAAACCCTCTCAACGTGGATTTCAACGAACTATGTGGAAATACAATCGAGGTGACTTTGATAAACTCCGACAAGATCTACTAAATTATAACTGGCATACATGCACTCACGCAGATATAGACACATATGCGGACAATATAACAAATCAGATCATAAATATTGCAAAAATTAATATACCAAATAAACAAATACATGTAAGACCATCAGATGCTCCATGGATGACTAGTACAGTAAGAAGCCACATTAGAAAACGAAAACGCATTTACAGAAAAGCAAAACAAACACAGTCTTTACATCATTGGCAAAAATTCCGACAACTTAGAAATGAAACTATTTTATTAATTCGCGAAGCTAAATCAAATTATTATTGCAAATTATCGGATAAACTCAAAAGAGGATCATTATCGTCTAAAGACTGGTGGAAAACGTTAAAAATTTATTTATATCATCACAACAAATAACTCCAATACCCCGATTGCAAAATCCAGAAACACTCGAACTAAACTTTACAGATGAAAACAAAGCAAATTTATTAAACGACTATTTTATTAAACAAACACTCATTGAAGATTCAAATAAGCATGTACCTGATCTTGCGGTCCATCAATGACAACAACTTCACTATCTGAAATTACACTAACTGAAACTGAAACAGAAAATGTCCTAAGATCATTAAATATTGAAAAAGCATCCGGTCCTGATGGTATTAGTAATAGAATTCTACGCGAAGCGTCACATGAACTCTCTCAACCTCTTTGTGATTTGTTTAATGCCTCACTTCTTTGTCGTAAAGTACCATCGACATGGAAAGTAGCTCATATATCTGCAATTTCTAAAAAAGGTGACTCCTCTCTTCCAAATAATTACCGCCCTATCTCTCTTCTTAATAAAATAGAAAAAGTTTTTGAGCGGCTAATATTCAAACATCTTTTCAACCATCTCCAAGCTAACAACTTTCTTACTCCTGTTCAATCCGGCTTTATTCCTGGCGACTCTCCTGTTAATCAACTTGTTTTTATCTATGATACACTGTGCAAAGCACTTGACAATGGTCTAGAAGCTCGGGTTATTTTCTTTGATATCAGTAAAGCATTCGATAAAGTCTGGCATAAAGGTATACTTTCAAAACTCAAATATGCAGGTGTTTCCGGCAGCCTCCTCGAATGGTTTACTAACTATCTCACTAATAGGCGTCAACGTGTAGTTATATCTAATTCAAAATCATCTTGGGGTACTCTTTCAGCTTGAGTACCACAAGGTTCTATTCTTGGCCCTCTGCTATTCCTTATTTTCATAAATGATATTGTTCTAGATCTCCAATCATCTGTCAACCATTTTGCTGATGATACAAGTCTCTATATTATTATAGAAAATCCACTAGTCGCAGCTCAACAGTTACAAACGGATATACAGAAAATCACAACATGGGCAGACAATTGGCTTGTCACATTCAACCCATCAAAGACAGAATCACTTAATGTATCTAGGAAACATAACGCAAACCACCCTTCTTTATATATGCTCAATCAAAATTTACCAGAAGTTAACGATCATAAACACCTAGGAATTATTCTCTCTAATAACTGTAATTGGCATTCACACATTGAATATATAACCGAAAAGGCTTGGAAGCGCGTCAATATAATGCGAAAGTTGAAATATTCTTTGGACAGAAAATCTCTTGAGATAATTTACACTTCATTCATTCGTCATATTCTTGAATACGCAGACGTCATTTGGGGAAATGCTTTTCAATATGAACTCGAAAGCTTAGATAAGATTCAGAATGAATGTGCTAGGATTGCTTCAGGTGCGACAAGATTAGTTTCTATCGAATACTTAATTCAAGAACTTAATTGGGAAACATTAGAACAAAGACGGTATAATCACCGATTAATTCTATTTTATAAAATGCATAACAATTTGACTCCCGACTTTCTCTCTTCCTTAAGTCCTGATCAAACTAATACAAGGTATAATTTACGTAACTCTGATAATACTGCTGGAATATATGCGCGAACTTCTTTATACTACCTCTCCTTTCTTCCCTCTACTATACGCGATTGGAACAACTTACCAACCGAAGTTCGGAACTTAGAAACACTTTCATCATTCAAGAACTTCTTAACACGTAACAGGAAACGCACACCAAAATACTACTATTCTGGTAACAGAAAATTACAGGTTCTCCAAACACGTCTTCGCACAAAATGCAATTCTTTAAATTATCATCTTTTTCTAAGAAACATATCACCCTTACGTTTATGTGAATGTGGTCAAGTCGAAAGCAACTATCACTTCTTCTTTGAATGTTATCGCTACAATTTGTACCGAAATGAATTATTTATTAATATTCAAGCTTTTGATATCAATCTCGATAGTCTTCTCTTCGGAAACCCTGGCCTATCAGATGATGATAATTCAACAATATTCCTAACGTGCATTCTTTTATAGCAAAAACTAAAAGATTCCTTTAACGATTTAACACATAACAACTAATTATGAGACTCTCCTTCCCCTTTTTCTCTTTTGGATTACTGCTTCTTTCATACTCCATATATATTTGTTTCTATTATACGTTTGGTAATATATATTTTTCTCAGAAAATTTTACATCACCAGTTCGACACCGATATATTTAACAATAAACGGAGAAGAATTCTATAAGACCTAGTCTTTCGTTCTAATCCTCTTCTTTGAATATTGTCAAATTTTGTATGTGTATATATTTCAAATGTTATTATGTACATATTCTGAGAATAAATATGTTTAAACTAATATTGAATGAATACTAAGATATTAATAACTGAAATAAATTGGGAATATGAAGCAAAGAAAACACAAAACATTGCAAATATACAAAAGAAAAATTACACATTTGTTTATTTAATATATATTTATATTGTTTCTTTATTATCTTATTGTTCGTTTACTTAATCTATATGATAATAAATAACATAATTCATTTTTCTATTCATTTCTTAATTTATTTAAATGGAGCCAGTCAATCCATCCCGTTTTATAATGCTTGTATGAGGGAATCAAACCCTCGTTTATGACTGATTAAATGATTTACAATAAGGAAATTATAGTACACATCGATGCACATTTATATCACTAAGACGTTTATTATATAGAATATATTTGCTTGTTTTGTATATAAGGTCGAAATATGATTAAACTAGTTAATACCAGATGTAATATATTTACGGGTGGCGTAGCCATGAATGAAAATATTAAAATTAGTGTTCACAAGTGACATATGTTTTGATCTTACATACAAAACAAATTGCGCACTAGTACTTTTTATGTGCTTTTTGTAAAAAGCGACGGTGTATACTTCCACTTATTTAAGATATATTTTTTACCCTCATCCAGATATAGTCCGGTTACTGTGTATAATATTTGTAATTCTACTGTGATTTCCCTGAATACTGAAAGGCACTTTGTTAAATAATCAAGTAACATCTTTTCAATAGTTTGTAAGATATTATTTCATTCACTCATATATTTCTTAACTAAACTTATATTTGAATAAACATAACGGTACAACCTTGATTGTAAGGTTATACATTATTTACAAAAAAAATTAGGGTCATTGTAAGAATATGTTTAATTCATAAAGAAGCAAAATCATCACAGTCTTTTACGTACATAATTACAAAGTTATTTGATCACTAAATACTCCTTACAGAAATGTCTTACGTCTGATACAGCCGGTATATATACATCCTAACAAAATAAATGAAAACATCCTGGTTCAAATTAAACAAAATAATAATTCAACGGCTTTTTAGCTTTTTATCGGAGGGTTGGCAAATACCATTATGGCACGATATTGTCTATAATATAGATCATCTAATGTCAGTAAACAAATACATTTTCTAAATTACCGAGTATCTGTCTAAATTTATTCTTATATTTTCTTTACATGTGTTTTACTACTTTTACAATATCAATTTTCCCAACACAACGTCGGCATAAATTAATTCTTGTTTTATTTGGTATTCTTTTTCAGATCTGCGAAAATAATTTCTTCATAATTCCTTGATACTTATATACCGTCACAAGTTAAAACATATCTATTGCATGATCGATATCAAATAAACAATAATAAACCAAATCAAAACATAAATTAAAAAGACAATGTCTAGAATTAAAAAATATCCTCAATACTACAGCAAAGAAAAATATTCCTTTAAATAATGTAATTGACTAACCATATAATTAGAAATAAACAAACTTTACTCCAGAAAGACATCACTAATAAATCCAGATAAAACGCAATGAATATCACACAAAATTCATATTAATTGTCAAAACTAGTATATTCCACACGTTTATTTGTATAATCAACGTTTTAAAACGAAATAAGTTGAAGCCAAACTAAAACAAATCTAGAATCATTCTGTGGTTGCTATAACACTGTCAGTCGCATTGGCTACAGCATGTATGCTCATCCCAAAATGGACGTTCCTTATTAACAACTGTAGAATATCGAATTGACGCGTGTCCAGATTAATCACTATGTTATTGAATGAATCATACACATATGAATTTGAAACATCTATGCTCAATTCAAAACAAAACAAAACAAATGCTACCTCAATGAGATGTAAGTTTCCGTTTAAACGTGCATAACAAAATATATATCTGAGCGCGAATCTAAATAAGCATTTTGTTTTTTTTGTTTTAACTTGTGGCCAACATGTTATTTCTAAGCTCCGGATAATTATTATTCTGCATATGTTTGAACATTAAAATACTTTCTGTCTAAAGCGAAGACTATTTTACAAATTTTAAAATCTATCTTGACTTCGTAAAGCACAGAAATGTCGTGCACGAAGATTCGAATCCATCCGAAAGGTAATATCATAAATTTTTTTTAAGAGCCCCGGAGCACCAATGATTCACCTTTAAGATCCTGTCACACATTTTTTATGGTTTAATATAAAATATGATGCTCAAATTAAGATTTACCAAAATTGTTATTTCTAAAAAGCATTATTTATAAGGATATTACCGAATTTAATATTTCATGAAAATAAAAGGGAGGTAATTAGAAATTTGTTTTCTATAAGTTCTAAGTCAAATTTTCAATAAGAAATGAATGCATTTAATTTAATGATTACATTTAATACGTACAAATATTTCCAGTACATATTTTAAGTATTCTTCGATGTTTAGAAATTGTTTTATTAGCATAATTATATACATACTCGTATATAGTTTCACGCAAGTGGTGTATACAACCATAATGTCAAAACATACAGGACCTTTAAACATATTTTTACAATTAATGCTTTATTTATATATTCCCTTTATGAATCTCATTTTATATAAATAAATAAAGTAAAAGTAATTTTGAAAGGGAAAATAAGTTTAATCTTATTGCAGTAAAATACAATTTAATCATTTAAATTAGTTTCAAGTTAGATAGATATTATGGTAATATCATTATCATTAACTCAAAAGATCGATGAATGTATGATACTTTTTATGAAAAAGATAAGTTTGTGATTAGAAATAAATTATAAAAAATATTTTAATTTTTTGGGGGGTTTTACGTCACATCGACACAGTATAGGTCATTTCGCGACGTTCCAGCTTTTCTGGTGGAGGAAGACATTATTTCAGGCACGAACGGGCACCTGAGTAGAACCACCGACTCGGCCACGGACGCCCCCTTTTAAAAAAAGGGTTCTCAATAACACTAGTACGTAAAAACATGACATATATATATATTTTGTTTAGATAAAAAGTAAAACAATAAGTACATTTTGCGGTTAGATTCAAATACTTATATTCTAAATATCGACAATCCATGAATGTTAAAAAGACAAGTTTTCTAATTTCAAAATTGAAATATTTCGAATATTGCTTCACATGTGTAAAATAAGCTGTTCTGTAACGTTAAATGCTACAATATTTTTTATAACTGCTTCAGGTATAATTCTTCGTTCCCCTTTTCTTGAAAAATGATAAGGCAACTTTTGCTTACTTGATCAAACACGTTTTCAGATGAACCGTTTTGATCTGTTGGATATGAAAATATTAAAATTTTGGTGATTTGCTGAATATTAAATATAAACACTACTAAATAAGCTTAAAACGATTTCCGTTTATTTTCTTCTAGTTATTTTCACGTAAATCTCTCAATAATTTCAAACAGAATTATATAAAAAAATTAATATTGTTATTTGCACAAAAGTTCTATTTAATAATATTATGATGACAATTTTACTCCGTAATAAATCATGCTTAATCTGATTTCGTTTAGTTTAAAATGATTACTAACGTGATAGTTACAAACAGTTTCATAAACTGATTGCTAGACGTACCTTTAGCGACGACAAATTAATGATATTTATGACTGATATGCAAACAATACTCAATGGTTAACGGGAATAAATTCAAAATGACATTCTTGCTAACGTATCACTGCTGCTCTTGCAGTGTTGTATTATGAGGGTTTTCATGTTATAATTTAACTGTTTGTAAAATTATATAGAACGGTAGGTTTTAGTTTCAGGTGATTGTAATACAAGGACACAATGCAAACATGACTATATAAGATGTGATCAAATTGTGCCCGACATCGAATCAGATGATTATTGTATTGATGCACTCTTGCCATGATTTTCAATAGACAAAGGAAGTAACTCATATGGAAATAAAGCAATAAACATATGTAAAACTATCTCACTTAGAAAAGCAAACAATCGCTAAGGTTAGGATTTCGGAAAAAAGTGTTTTTACATGTTAGAACTACACTGATACTAGCTGGAAAGAGTATTTATTATTGAATGATAAAGACTCTGAAACTATAACAAATGTCATGTCAGTAAATTTACTGAATTTAACGGTCATGATGCTTTACATTTGACATTTATGTACTCCGTTAACGTAGATGGATCCAAAGTATTAAACTACGAGTATAAAAGATAAATGGATAATGATTATGATAAAGGATTATATCGCTCTTGAAAAATTAGCAGCATAGCCTCCCTGAATGGTGTATAATTGAGATGTGATGTTGTAAATAATATAAGCAGTGTAAATAATACGGTGTTGTAGAGGTGACAGATCCTCTTTTTTTTAGAAAACAAACATGTACATTTCAAAGATTTGATGTATCTTAATTGATGATTCTTTTAAATGGTTTGATTTAGACTGCATGAAAACAAATCGATTAATTGTACAAAAATGAAGTTTATTAATAAATATGTCACACTCAGAGTCTGTTCGATTATAATAAGTTAAACTTAAAGATATACATGTACTATGCTTATTATTGAGTAAAATATTCTAATCGCAGGAATTTATTGAAATTGATAAAATTCTTATTGAATATGCCTACTGTGAATAAAATTATGAAAGAACTAATTTACTTATTACCGGTCAAGTAAAGTTGATATTTTCTTTAATTAAACTATATATTCATACTTTGACCACTATAATTTGCAAACTTTTAAACATAACATATCAACTAAGTGTGAAGTCAAAACATGTTTATTTTATATTTAGAAATAGACTTTTGTCAATTATTAATATTTTCTAAAATCAAATTTGAGCATAGTATATCTTTAAAGCCTAGTATTAATGTGTTGTTTAAAATGCGTCATTGTTTCAAATGGCAACAAATGTATTTGGTAAGCCACGTAATTTCAATGGAAACAAGGATTTTGAAAATATAATAAAGAAGATTTTGAAGAAGTAAGCCGCGTGATTTTTGGCGCTATTTTTAAAGCAAAAGGGGAAGTAATAATTGTGAAATACTTTTGCATGATTTTAAAACATATTTTGAAGCTATGTTCTTTGTGGTAAATATTTTTCTTTGAATGAAAGAGCAGAATATTTTAACAATGTCTATGATTTAAATGATTTTGATCCTGTTTTTTTTAAAGATGGAAGTACTATTTTACATAAGTACATTACACATTATAAAATTCACAACTGGGATAGATAGTCTATTAAATGAATATTTTATAGAAGACAGCGAGATTTTATCTGAACATATAACAAAGCTTTTGAACAATATTTTAGAATTTTTCATTTTTCTTGAAATCTGGATCAAAGGTTGTATAATACCATTACATAAAAAAGAAAATAAAGAAAATGTACACAATTACAGATAAATAACATTTCCTTCCGTCGTTCTGTCTTGTGACGCCTCGTCTGAACTAACATTTTTATAAAATTTTAATTCCTTTTCATGTACAGACTGACTCAAACCGAGTCTGCAATTTTTATTTAATTTTGTTGTAATTAATGCTTCCGAGAGATCACACTTTGTCCAGATTGTTTTATCAATTCTGGCTCAGTACGTTCCCGAAGGTTTGTCAAATATTCGTTTCTCCAAATTCTCTAGAACCCTTTTAAAACATGTTGAATTCTTTCCATATTGCCAGTTATTTATCACTTGTACTTACATGTGCAGAAAAATCTTCTGTCACCATATTCAGAATACCAATATTTGGATTCAATCATAGGAAACGATTCGTTTAAAGTGTAATATTTGAAATAAAATCTTCTTTTACGTACACCAGTGGTTTTGAATTTATTGTTGCTTCAACTTCTTATAATATTGTTTGTAATTGAATTTAAGTAAGTGATTCATGACCTTTGTATGACACTTTTTGACAATGCCCACTAGTCTTTAATTGCTCCTCCCATCCACGGAGCTAATTCTACAATGCATTTGTATTTGATTCTAAAAATTCTAGAATTTGAAAATATTTCTCTATATGATGTTTTTTGTTTCACTTGCCGCTTTGAACAGCGAATTTGCCAACTGTCAATAACAATTTCTGTCCGTGACCCTCTTTGAGAAAATCGTTTGAATCCATACAGGATTTCCTCTACTGACATGTCTTCTAAAAGTTCCATATGAATGGTACTGGTAGCTTATTACACGAAAAACAAAAATTCACATCTTCTGTTGCCCTTCTTTTATTTAAATCAAGAGCGGTCCGAAGAAATCAAGTCCATTTTAAGAATAGGGTACTGTTTTTTTACTCTAGAAGACGGCAATGGTGCAAAGTGTCTCTTACATAGTCCACTTTTATAATAACGATAAGTTCTACACTTTCGTAAAACCAATTTCACAACAGAACGTCCAGAACTTTAACCGCACTTCAGAAAACTTTTCGAAACACTATTATAAAAAGTTGTGTTTATGAATCCTTTCAACGATCAATTGTGTCAGCATATTGCTTTATGCGATCAACAATGGTTACCTTGCTCCCTTTGTCAATCCTAAATTTCCTTATCTTCCTTTGCTCGAAGAATTGCTTCTTCATCGACAAAAAGTCAAATATGATAAGCAAGATCAACAAGGAAAGGCGGTGCTCATTGAACGCAACACCCAAACGACCCAGCAATTAGAAATAGTGGCAGGGAGCCAAGGAGGACCCTAAATAAACACAGAAAATTGAAGAAATAATAGTAACCGATAACGAAATGAAAATCAAAGAAAACAAATAAATGCTTGATTGATTGATAGGTCCACTAAGTAAAAAGGCACAGGGGAAGGGTATAAAAAATTCATGGAAGGGAGAAATAAAGAAATAAGACTAGGGGCAAAAGGGAAGATACGTACCGTAGACGAGAAAACAAGGGAAACAAACAAAAGTGTAACCAAAACAGTATGAAACAACAAGACAGAAATCTTAGGAACACAGATGGGCGTCCCCTTGGAACGGTCAGCAGAATAAGTACTTCTGGGAAGTTTAAACCGGCTAATGGTGCACCAAACCTCACTCTTAGCCCCACCATGTTCTTTTAAATAAGACAGTGTAAAAATAAGATGAATCCCCGCCAAGTGAAATTCTATCAGTTGTTATGGTTACAAAACGTGAAATAAGTAAAACACCAAAATTATCATGTAGTTACATATAAAAGAAAACTCAATGACCATAACAAAAGTACTCAATGTCTTAAAGGAGGACAGAGCAACAAGAAAAACACCTACAAGGGCCCGATGAATACGAACATTAAGCCAATTCAGTTCTAAAGGGCTTTAAGATCTGTCCATCATAGAGTCTCCCACTTGGTCCGTCAGATGTAATCAAAAGAGGGAAGCGCAGTGTCCAACTGCAAAAGGGTTGAACTCTAAGCTGTTGTGTTGAGGTTAGAAGACAATTTCATAAATACTGCTATTATATTGAAGTTGATAGATAATAACATAAATATTGCTATTATATATAAGTTATTAGACAATGTTATAAATACTGCTATTGTATTGAAGTTAATAGACAAAGTCATGGATGCTGCTATTATATTGAAGTTAAAAGACAATGTCATAAATACTGCTATTGTCTTGAGACAATGTCAAAAATACTGTTATTATGTTGGGGTTGATGGACAGTGTCATAAATACTGCTATTATATTGAAATAAGATGACAATTTCATAAATACTGCTATTATATTGATGTTAATAGATACTAATATTATATTTACATAACCTGGTACAAATGCTGCTTTATTGTTTGATATATATTTTTTGGGCCGGAGGCCTTTGATTATGAAATAAAAGAGTTGAGTCCAAGCATGCAATATGTCTTTAAATATAAGGGTCATAACCTCTCTTAATAAAACGTTAAATGATTTTAGAAAAAACAGTAGAGAAAATTACCATGACCCAAAATCTTACGAACTTCGCCATAAAACCAGGCTGGTTAATCTATTGTCACAGAAGTGTTTTTAAATCAGTATTGAATTTTGAAATTAAATCAAAATTACGATCGTAAAATTTTGTAAAATATTTTTATATGATAGCGGTAGCCCTGGTCTAGAAGCTTTCGTTGAAAGCCTTGCTTTAAAAGCTCTCTCAAGTGTTGTCATTTTTGTGTATTCCAGATAAAGCTTCATTAAGTTTTTTTGTAAGTACCGATCCACATTTTCTCCAAAGCGTCCAATTCCTCAGATGTCAGTAAATTATTCTCACATTGTTGTTTCATTTTTCTTTATAAATTGTTAGGAGAATGCAGTAATACGGATAATTCGTCAACAGACACATTTTTGAATTATCATTTATTCAAAAGGGAGGGTTAATTTGCTGCCTTTACTCCCATCAATGCATTTGACACTTTAACTCCATCATATAACACGTTTCCCAAATTTCCCCTTTTCACAACCGATGTACTTTCAATATCTGAATTCAATATCACTCTTCGATATATTTGAAAACACGTTAAAAGTGTATGTTAGTCTTGCAGGTCTTTTCCACTAAAGCTTGACGTGTAGGTCATTAATTGTTGCTCCTCTTTAGGCAATGTCGGCTGGGTTTTCCTTTGAATCACATAATTAAATTTAGTTAATCTAGATGAATCGATCTCTCTGATGCGGTTGTTAATGAAGGCGGGAAGTGGTTTGTTCGTTTTTAGCCAGACTTCTTTTACAAACTGGAATCTGTCCGAATGTATGATTCGCCAATTTTCTATTTCAACTGTTCATGTACACATTATAAACATCTTATACTTATCAAAACACTTAGTAATTCTAGTCTTGAAACTGACATTGTTTTTCTCTCATTATCTTGAAAACTATTTATCACAAAGTCTTCATATTTCACATATTGATTTGTCATATCTAGACGATGACTCTTATTGGTTTTGGTGTCAAGTCTAGGTCACAGCAACCTTAAATTTCAGAATGGTTTCTGCTCATTATCTTAAAATGTTTATTGCAAAGTCTTCATATTTCTTATTCTGATTGGTCATAACTAGTTAATGACCCCTTTTGATTTTTGGGTCACTAGGTTTAATGTCAATGTAACAGGGACCTTATATGTCGAATGATATTCAATCCTTATCTTGAAATCTATTTATCTCAAAGTCTTTATATTTCACATACGGATTGATCATAACTATTAAATGACCCCTATAAATGTTTGGTTCACTCGTTCAAAGGTCAAGGTTGTATTGGCCGTAAATGTCAAACTGTATTCTGCTCATTATCTGAATAAGTTTGAACCGCATAGTCGTAATATTTCAAATATTAAATGGTCATATAAAGAAGTTGACCTGTAATTATTTTCGGGTTACTAGGTCAAAGGTCAAAATCACAGGGGCCTTAAATGTCAGAATGGTTTCCACTTATTATCTTGAAAACTATTTATCACGTCTTTATATTAAGAGGTTGTAACTAGAATATGGCGCCAGTCGATTTTTGATTATTTAATTCAAATGTCAAGGTCACAGGAACATAAATGTCAGAATGGTGTCCATTCATTATCTGCAAAACTACTTGTTAACAAGTCTTTGTCTTTCACATTTTGATTGATAATCACTAATAGATGACTCCTATTTAATTTTAGGTCGGTAGGTCAAAGGTCAAGTTCACAATAACTTTGAATATTAAAATGGTCTTCCGCTTCTTCTGATTACATCAATTAGTTATTAAGTCTTCATATTTCACATATTGATTGGTTATAACTAAACACTTCCATGAACCCATTTATGGCACGTTTCTATAATAAAATTACCAATAGTATGAGTCAATGCCTTGAAAGGGGGCATATGTGTCGTTCGACATTTCTTGTTAATCAATGTGTCGTAGGATAAGAATTTATTTAAAATAAAATAAACATTGCCTTATATTCTGTTATTCATTTCAAATAAAATATATTAACTGTACCTGAATGCGTTACATGTTATTTGACCCCTGATTCTGTACCGTTATATCTCTCTATATTTCTATTATTCTTATCTCTCATTGGTACTAACCATTCACCCGTAAACTTGATATGCTATGTTCGGGTATGTTGTGTGATGCTCCATTGCACTTCATATCTGACCATTACAAGTTAAAGTTTTGTTATATTGTGTAAGTAAATTGTTTAATAAATATCTTGGATATTTCAGGTTAGTAATCATTTAAATTATTAGATTATTACAGAATGTCATTATTGGTAAATATATACAGGTTTTTGATAGATAACACACTGTATTCAAGAACCAAGAAGGATGCATATGGAATACCACGAATAGAAGATACACTTCATATACTTGCTCGAGCAAAATATTTTTTCAAACTGGACCTTAAGTCTGGGTAATGGCAAGGTTGAGCTTGAAGAGGAAAATAAGGAGAAAACAGCAATTCAAGTTGATGGCCTCGGATTTTATGAATGTAACAGGATGGCCTTCGGCCTTTGTAATGCTCCTGCTACATTCCAACGTCTTATGGAACGCTGTATGGGATACCTCAATCTACGTGACTGCTTTATCTACCTTGACGACATCATCTTTTTCAGTACCGATATCGATACCCATCTTGATCGTCTTGAATCAGTACTTAAACGACTAGCTGAATTTAATCTCAAGATAAAGCCACCAAAATGCGAATTCTTTAAAAAAAAACTTACCTCGGCCATGTGGTATCCCAAGATGGTATTAAAGCGGATCACTCAAAGACAAAAGCCGTGAAGAATTGGCCTATACCAAAATCTGTCAAACAAGTCCGCCAGTTACTTGGATTTGCTGGCTATTATAGACAATTCCTTCGGGGATTTGCAGCTTTAGCCAGACCTCTAAGTGATCTCCTGATAGGCCAACCTACCAAGAAAAAGGCCAGAGATCTTAAAAGGAATGTAAAGCGATCCGGTTTTCGTTGGGATGAACCACAACAAAAGGCATTCGATGACATCAAGAATCAGTTGACAAATACAATGTACACCAGTTCTCGGATATGCTAACTACACCAAACCACTTATTGTTCACGTAGACGCTTCGTCACTGGGGCTCGAGATTGTATTATATCAAAAGCAAGAAGAAAAGACCCGAGTAATTGCATACGCAAGCAGGAGCCTAAAACAGAGTAAGAGAAATTATCCAGCTCACAAACTCGAGTTTCTCGCCCTCAAGTGGGCTGTCACTGAAAAGTTCCATGACTACTTGTATGGTGCGAAATTCGAGGTTGTGACTGATAATAACCCTCTAACGTATGTGAGTACAACAGCAAAGTTAGATGCCACGGGCAACAGATGGCTTGCTGCACTAGCAAACTACAATTACACTGCCACTTACAGGAAAGGTTCAAACCATTTTGACGCAGATGGACTCAGCCGAATTATACCCCGTGATGTTGTAGAAGCAGTCACCAACGCTGCAACAGTGGATTCTCGGCCACTTGTAGATACCATACACAATCCCGACCTACCAATTCACATAGATGACATCAGTATACCAGATGATATTGTACAGTCTAACACTCCAATAATATCAGTTGTTGTGGATAATTTGAATCGCGGTACAAAACCGGCTAAGCCATTTCACCGCAATTTATCTACTTACCTGCTAAATGGTCCCGTTTGACTCTACTTCAGGGTGTACTTTACATAAAAACATCTGTATCTGGTGAAGAACATCTTCAACTTGTCCTTCCGGAAGCTTTGCGAACTGATTTGTTTAAAGCTTTACATGACAACCTCGGTCATGTCCATACACAATCCCGACCTACCAATTCACATAGATGACATCAGTATACCAGATGATATTGTACAGTCTAACAGTTTATCCTCTAAAGACTTGTGTAAAGCACAAGCCAAGGATCCAATAATATCAGTTGTTGTGGATAATTTGAATCGCGGTACAAAACCGCAATTTATCTACTTACCTGCGTGAATGGTTCCGTTTGACTCTACTTCAGGGTGTACTTTACATAAAAACATCTGTATCTGGTGAAGAACATCTTCAACTTGTCCTTCCGAAGCTTTGCGAACTGATTTGTTTAAAGCTTTACATGACAACCTCGGTCATCAGGGCCGTAGTCGGACAACTTCTTTATTAAGGAGAGGTATTTTGTCCATGAAAGGACAACTTAATGTCAGGAGATGTGATCGTTGTATTCGTCGCAAGGCTTTTGTCAATAATGCTGCGTTGGTCCCTGTACAGTCAATGTCACCAATGGATATAGTATGCATTGGTTACCTGTCTCTGGAACGATCGAAGGATGGATTCGAGAATATCCTTGTCCTCACAGATCATTTCAGTAGGTATGCACAGGCATTTCCTACTCGAAACCAAACTGCCTAGACATCAGCCAGAATTCTGTTCGGCAACTTCATTGTCCATTATGGATTTCCGTCCAGAATACATAGCGACCAAGGTCAAAATTTTGAATTGGCCCTAATCAAGGAATTGTGTTTGGCTTGCTGGCATAAAGAAGACTCGACCAACACCGTATCACGCGATGGGGAACGGAATGTTGGAGAGGTTTAACCAAACATTACTCAAGATGCTTGGTACCTTAGAAGAGCATCAAAAGTCCGACTGGAACGCTCATGTTCCAGGTCTAGTGCATGCCTAAAACGCTACGCGACATGAGTGTACTAGCTACTCACCTTATTTCCTCATGTCCGAAAAAGTTGTAACATAGAATGCCTCTGTTATTTAATACACGTAAAAATGTACGTAAACAGAATAAACTGTTCCAGAACAAAAACATATTTTGCTGTTTTAAGTAGGATTTTATCCGTTTAGCAATGATTTTGTACCGTATTCATTTCATTGAAGCATTTTGGAAGTTAACATTTTTAAATTCGAACAATAATTTTTGCGTCAGATAATATAGCTTTATACACTTTTAAAAAAGATACTGGACCAAAACAAACTGATAAACATGCAGTTTTTGATCAATAGAGAGAAGTTTCCAGATATAAATCACAACAGCAGGTGTCATGTGTTGTGTTGCAGCCGTAAAATATTGCCCCGTACTTCAATTCAGTATTGTTATGTTTCTAGTCCTTCAAGATTATTGATTTCATCACTGTTAAATGTTGAAAATTGTGTCACGCTCAAGCCGGTGGTAGATTACGTGGGGGATATTTCACTTTTTCATTATCCCTCAAATAACGACTCAATCACATCGTGTCCGCAATTTCATGTAATTTTGTTGTTTTTAATGCTTCCGAGTGAATACATTTTTTCCAAATATTTTACTTGGGACTATTGTATATAAGTATCCTTTATCAATTTGAATGGTAAAATAGATATATTCTTCCAGTATTCAACATCCGTTGCGAGGCATAGTTCTTGTGATCATTTGACTAACAAACGGGCTAGCTGGAGTTGATATTTAGCGAATCATACATATATTTTGAGCCATTTTGGTCTCGTAATATCCTTTTACTGTGTATGGGAATTGTTGGGAATTATTCTCTCTTAAACGTTAAAGAGCTGAAGCAGACATTTTGGGAAAAAAGCGTGTAACTGCTTTTTAATTCCTAAAATATAAAAGATAGTTAATATTTATATTGTAGGTCTTGCCTTATTTTTCTAGTGTATAAAACTGGCAATTGTCTTGTAAGATATCATAAATACAGTGAATTCCCTTTTCATACAAAGATTTGCAAACAAAACTTTTATTTAATTAAGACTCGCTGTACATTGATACAATTGAATAAGAATCCACATTGACAAACAGCTGATGTTGTATTGTCATAAAAAATATCAAACCATTTTAAAATGATGCACCAAATTGAAAAATGATAAAGTATTCTGTACAAATCTCAAGATAGCGAATCAATTGGGTTTTAAGTCAGGCAGAAGAAGTGATCATGGAATATCATTTTAAATTCTCCGTATAATTCATTATAACATATATCAGTCCACTATTTTCTCCGATATCTTACTTTTGTAAATCCCTTCGATCTTTGCTAATTAGTTAATTTAAAAATTCAATTCACCCAGATCCAATATTAAATATAGTATTTAGCAAATTTATTGATCTCCTATTCTTAGGAAAGGTTAGATTTACCCTCCTTAGGTAAACATGTACTTATTCCTTGTGTTTGTGTAACTGACAACTGATTGACATTATATGCTTCGTTTAGAGCTCTTACAATGAATTGTCCAATTTGTTTTCAAAATACTTCATAACAATCGGCTCCAACACAGAGGAGCTGGGGCTTTTGTTGTTTGACGTGTTTCGTAAAACAAATGATGCCTCCTTATAATTTATTTCACCTTCTAACTCTTGGCTTTCTGCATCTGTGAGTTCAGTTTTATTTTTATCATATGTAAAATCATTAAAATTGATTGTTTTATTATATCTTTCTGTTTCTTTTAAAATATATTACAGTTCGATTTTCATCTTATATTCTATAAATTGTTTTTGAAATGTATTGATATTTTTCCATATTTTTTTAGTAGGTTATTCGCATCTAAGGGACAATTTAACCCTTGATCTTATAAGGTATAGCTGGAGATGTTCATTACTTATCTGAGATAATTCATCTCTTATTAAATGCAGGGTATCAACATTTTGATCTGATAAAGTGGCTACAATATACTAGTAAATAATTTCTTTCAATGATTGACATTTTGTGTCTGTCTTAGCTAAACGCAACAGAGAAGATAAGGCAGCAACAAAATTTTACAATTTTGATAAAAGAAAAACAGTAATTTACATTAATACAACAAAAAATATGAAAGAAACGTTTAACTCACAATTACCCACGATTCAAATTTAACAAATATTCTAAAGTGTAACTCACAGTTCGAAATTCAGTTGTCAAAACGCAAATTTAATCATGAAATTGTGTTTTCACTTATGCTTCCAAGGGATCCCACTTCATGCAGATTTTCATACTTAACAACAGCAGGTGTCAATTGCTGTAAAAAATCTCCTCACACATTTCTTCAATGATGTTTTATGTTTATGGTCCTTCGGGATCATTGATTACAACACTTCTAGATGTTAAAAATTAAGTATCGCGCAAGCCGGTACCAGGGGGCGTTAGGGAAGTTTAATCCCTTATGTACAGACTCAATGAAACCGAGTCTGCAAGTTTCATGTAATTATGTTGCGAGTGATGATTCTGAGAATTCACACTTTCTCAGGAGTTTCTATACTTTATATCAGCAAATGCTATGTGGCAGCTGTCAAAAGCTGCCCCGTACTTTACTTCAGTTCTGTTATATTTTTCTGCTTCTTCGGGGTTATTATTTACAGAAAAGTAAGTGTTGAAAATTGAGTACCACTTTTTCATAATCCCATTCATACACCACTGGGAGATTTTAAATAGATTTTAGGCGCGCTCAAAGTTTTCCTTGCAAGCAATTATGAATTTCTATTACTAGGGTAAGTCCAACAAACCGAACTACGAGTTGATTCATTGTACTTTTTTGTGCATTGGCAATATTTCCCCTCTACGAAGCGATTCTGCAACATAGAACGAAAAGAACCACAGCTTTGGAAGTCGGAATGATTTGACTACCGGAAGGTTCTGAAGCAGACGAGTCACATAATTTTTAAAACAGTTCTTATCATGGATATTAATGATCGTTGGTTTTTGTTACTTTTTGATATTACAAATGTCTCATTTTTGATAGTGATGTGATAATTATTAAAAATTTTATCACATGTATTTGTAACTCTCACTGACGTTTCCATACAAAAGAAAAAACGTTTATCCAAAAGCCCATACAATACCAAAGTACATTTTAATCCATTGCAAAGACCAAAGACGCCATCACAAAACATAACTGACTGTTCATGGACTGCAACTTGTTCATGCATAGCTCAAAAAGATTTTGACCCGTAGGCCTTAAAGTTTACAAGAGTGCTAGGGGCGTGGACGGTAACTTGCAGTCCATGAACAGGCTCAATCGAACCGAGCCTGCAACATTTTACAATTTTGCCGTGTTGGGCTTTCTTTAGGGATTCTGTTTTTCAGTATTTCAATGTCACATCCGTGTTATTTCTTCCGTGTGGCAGCTGTAAAAAGTCTCCCCGTACATTTAATCAATGATGTTATATTTTCGATCCTTAAAGATCGTTCAGCACGACATTATTGTTGTGTATACATTTTACATGGTATTTTTAGTTTCTGGTTTTTGGCCTTTTTCAATTTGGGTAATTCCAGTATTCCTACTTGAATACTTTATAATCACCCTAAGGATATGTTGCCTGTTTTTTAAATTGGTCTTTTGACATCTTATCTGTGATATGCAGGCTTCATAACCTCAGATCCCCTTTCAAATTTCCATTTTACTAAGTTCGCTTATTGTTTTCTCGTTTAGGGCACACGCATTCTTTTACTTGGGGACCATACGCCGCTTTTCATAGCATGACACTATTGTGTCACATTGAAGGTTCCATGATAACCGCCGTATGAACACATCTGCGGATGCTTCTAAATTCAAAGTTTCACCATTTTAGTGTTTAAATGTTGAATTTTGCTTAAGCCGGTGCTAGGGGGCGTGGACGGTAACTTGCAATTTCCATTGCAGTCCATTAACAGGCTCAATCAAACCGAGCCTGCAACATTTTACAATTTTGCCGTGTTGGGCTTTCTATAGGGATTCTGCTTTTCACTACTTTATTGGTCAATATGTGTACTTATGCACCTTGGGATTTGCCTGTTCAGTGTTTGTAAAATTCTTGTCCTTTAATTAGTAAATGATTTTTAGGTTACAACTTGTGGCACATGTAGCCTAAAAAAATATTTGACTAGAGTCATAAGATTTACAAAACAGTAGAGTGTGGGAGCACCCGTGTCCTATGGCCACATTTTTAGTTTCGAACTCAATTTTTTCTCTTCAATTCATTTTTACTCTCCTGTATATCAATTTTGGATTATCAATGTCGGTTTAGATTGTAGCAGAATTTATTTAGCAATTTTTATCACTCTGAATTTAATTCTAGATTTTAATAAATATAACTTCAGCAATTGAAGTTAAATGAAATCAAAATTTGTATAAGAATTTTATAATTGAGAACGTACGTCGATAAAAAAATTCCAAACACCGACAAAAATGCCAAAAGACACTTTAAATCAAAGAAACAAAAGAAAAGAAGTAAAAATCACAAGTAATCTTAAAGCATCTGACCTCTAGAAGAAAAAACTGCCGTCTTGCTAATATTTCAAAATCCCCCCTCAAAAACATTATATACTTGAAAGAAATCGAAATGACACTCCAAAATGCTCATATTTTAACATTATTGCTCTGAAAACAAACAGTTCGCTTTTCCACCAACGGGAAATACCTTCTTTTATTATACCACGGAATTCTTTCACCCGGGTTTTTTTTCTAGTATCACGTGATCGTACAGGACAATATCGCGACCTGTGCTCCGGAACGCACGGAATCCGGGATTTTATCAAACATATAGAGATACGAATAACTGCTTTTGTTTTTATATTTGTATTAATTCATGGCACTAAAAATTGTAATTTATTAACTATTTCATATATATGATGACCAATTTATCGATTTAACCTTTAGCTTGAAATGTGGTAGGGGCCTACTTAATGACGAAAATTGATAAACAATCCCGGGCATACCGGATACCGGGATTTTTCCGGATCACTGTTGTGACACGTGACTGCGTTAAATGAATTTTCTTCTCCTATTTATATTGACTACTGCGTTAGTAACGTAGTAGATTATGGAAAATAAAACCCGATATATTAACGCTTTTGTCAACATTCTTTCTTGAATAAAGGTGTCAGTAATGATGGATTTATACAATTAACCTAACTAGATCAGTATTTACCATTTACTTAAAATTTTGTTTCATTTTTTTTTACCACCTGGAGGTCAGTGGCTTAAAAGTACAATTACAATTGACAAACCGTCTTTAGCGGTTATATAAGTATTTCATTCATATTTAAAAGTTCATGACAATGAAAGTATAAATAACCGAGAGTACAAGTTGTGTGTGTGTTTGTGCGCGCGCGCGCGTGTGTGCGTTTTATTTTCACATGCGCATGAGAAAAAAATTTAATAATCAATAAGGATATTTTTAAAGCAGTATAGATGAATAATGAAATGAAATATTATAAAATAAAACAGAACTTAAATATCTGTAAAACTTAACTAGAAAGTGTAAGAACTTAAAATCTGAGAATCTCTAGAAGAAAGTTTGTATTCGGAAATACTTGAGATCAATTAAAAGCACCATTTCATAAAGACCCTTTCTATTATTTTACTATTCCAGAAAGGCCAATAAGATTTCCAATTTCAATTTGTAACATTCAAAGGACCAATGTTAACTCTACATTAATCCAGTTTCTCCCTATAACCCTTTAAATAAATCGATTTTAGACTGCCTTTGAGACTGAAAATGCTTTGTAAAATCTGGCCTACTGTTTAACATCACCAAGTTTAAGGACCTAGTCATGCTTTCGCAACATTTCAGTCGTATTGCAAGTAGTTTAAAATTGGCTATCATAAAAAACTATTCTTTTGATTTTACTTTTCGGAAAATGTTAATAACTGATACTGATCTAGTTAGGTTAATTGTATAAATCCATCATTACTGACACCTTTATTCAAGAAAGAATGTTGACAAAAGCGTTAATATATCGGGTTTTATTTTCCATAATCTACTACGTTACTAACGCAGTAGTCAATATAAATAGGAGAAGAAAATTCATTTAACGCAGTCACGTGTCACAACAGTGATCCGGAAAAATCCCGGTATCCGGTATGCCCGGGATTGTTTATCAATTTTCGTCATTAAGTAGGCCCCTACCACATTTCAAGCTAAAGGTTAAATCGATAAATTGGTCATCATATATATGAAATAGTTAATAAATTACAATTTTTAGTGCCATGAATTAATACAAATATAAAAACAAAAGCAGTTATTCGTATCTCTATATGTTTGATAAAATCCCGGATTCCGTGCGTTCCGGAGCACAGGTCGCGATATTGTCCTGTACGATCACGTGATACTAGAAAAAAAACCCGGGTGAAAGAATTCCGTGGTATAATAAAAGAAGGTATTTCCCGTTGGTGGAAAAGCGAACTGTTTGTTTTCAGAGCAATAATGTTAAAATATGAGCATTTTGGAGTGTCATTTCGATTTCTTTTCAAGTATATAATGTTTTTGAGGGGGGATTTTTGAAATATTAGCAAGACGGCAGTTTTTTCTTCTAGAGGTCAGATGCTTTAAGATTACTTGTGATTTTTACTTCTTTTCTTTTGTTTCTTTGATTTAAAGTGTCTTTTGGCATTTTTGTCGGTGTTTGGAATTTTTTTATCGACGTACGTTCTCAATTATAAAATTCTTATACAAAATTTTGATTTCATTTAACTTCAATTGCTGAAGTTATATTTATTAAAATCTAGAATTAAATTCAGAGTGATAAAAATTGCTAAATAAATTCTGCTACAATCTAAACCGACATTGATAATCCAAAATTGATATACAGGAGAGTAAAAAATGAATTGAAGAGAAAAAAATTGAGTTCGAAACTAAAAATGTGGCCATAGGACACGGGTGCTCCCACACTCTACTGTTTTGTAAATCTTATGACTCTAGTCAAATATTTTTTTAGGCTACATGTGCCACAAGTTGTAACCTAAAAATCATTTACTAATTAAAGGACAAGAATTTTACAAACACTGAACAGGCAAATCCCAAGGTGCATAAGTACACATATTGACCAATAAAGTAGTGAAAAGCAGAATCCCTATAGAAAGCCCAACACGGCAAAATTGTAAAATGTTGCAGGCTCGGTTTGATTGAGCCTGTTAATGGACTGCAATGGAAATTGCAAGTTACCGTCCACGCCCCCTAGCACCGGCTTAAGCAAAAATTCAACATTTAAACACTAAAATGGTTGAAACTTTGAATTTAGAAGCATCCGCAGATGTGTTCATACGGGGGTTATCATGGAACCTTCAATGTGACACAATAGTGTCATGCTATGAAAAGCGGCGTATGGTCCCCAAGTAAAAGAATGCGTGTGGCCCTAACGAGAAAACAATAAGCGAACTTAGTAAAATGGAAATTTGAAAGGGGATCTGACGTTATGAAGCCTACATATCACAGATACGACGTTAAAAGACAAATTTAAAAAGCAGGAACTCTATCCTAAGCGTGATTATAAAGTATTCAAGTAGGAATACTGGAAATTAACCCAAAATTGAAAAAGGCCAAAAAACCAGAAACTAAAAAATACATGTAAAAATGTATACACAACAATAATGTCGTGCTGAACGATCTTTAAGGATCGAAAATATAACATCATTGATTAAATGTACGGGGAGACTTTTTTACAGCTGCCACACGGAAGAAATAACACGGATGTGACATTGAAATACTGAAAAACAGAATCCCTAAAGAAAGCCAACACGGCAAAATTGTAAAATGTTCTGCAGTGCTCGGTTCGATTGCTGTTCATGGACTGCAGTTACCGTCCACGCCCCTAGCACTTTTGTAAACTTTAAGGCCTACGGGTCAAAATCTTTTTGAGCTATGCATGAACAAGTTGCAGTCCATGAACAGTCAGTTATGTTTTGTGATGGGCGTCTTTGGTCTTTGCAATGGATTAAAATGTACTTTGGTATTGTATGGGCTTTTTGGATAAACCGTTTTTTCTTTTGTATGGAAAACGTCAGTGAAGAGTTACAAATACATGTGATAAAATTTTTAATAATTATCACATCACTATCAAAAATGAGACATTTGTAATATAAAAAAGTAACAAAAACCAACGATCATTAATATCCATGATAAGAACTGTTTTTTAAAAATTATGTGACTCGTCTGCTTCAGAACCTTCCGGTAGTTCAAATCATTCCGACTTCCAAAGCTGTGGTTTCTTTTCGTTCTATGTTGCAGAATCGCTTTCGTAGAGGGGAAATATTGCCAATGCACAAAAAAGTACAATGAATCAACTCGTAGTTCGGTTTGTTGGACTTACCCTAGTAATAGAAAATTCATAATTGCTTGCAAGGAAAACTTTGAGCGCGCCTAAATCTATTTAAAATCTCCCAGTGGTGTATGAATGGGAATTATGAAAAAGTGGTAAACACTCAATTTTCAAACACTTACTTTTCTGTAAATAATAACCCCGACAGAAGCAGAAAAATATAACAGAACTGAAGTAAAGTACGGGGCAGCTTTTGACAGCTGCCACATAGCATTTGCTGATATAAAGTATAGAAACTCCTGAGAAAGTGTGAATTCTCAGAATCATCACTCGCAACATAATTACATGAAACTTGCAGACTCGGTTTCATTGAGTCTGTACATAAGGGATTAAACTTCCCTAACGCCCCCTGGTACCGGCTTGCGCGATACTTTAATTTTTAAATCTAGAAGATGTTTGTAATCAATGATCCCGAAGGACCATAAACATAAAACATCATTGAAGAAATGTGTGAGGAGATTTTTTACAGCATTGACACCTGCTGTTGTTAAGTATGAAAATCTGCATGAAGTGGATCCCTTGGAAGCATAAGTGAAAACACAATTTCATTGATTAAATTTGCGTTTTGAAAAAAC
>NW_026854436.1:0-15723 GCF_026571515.1 Ruditapes philippinarum | reverse complement strand
AAAAGAGGCTTTTACAAATCAGCTAAAATAAATATGTTTTATTCTATTTATTAATTTGTTTTTGAGAATTTGGTAGTTATATCCTTAACCAGTACTGATTTGAGAAGAAATCAAGTGGGCATTAGTTGCGTCATTGACAAGGAATATAACTTACCCCAGGTGGGCCTATTAAACACCCAAGACATCCGCAAAGACTCGTGCTACTAGTTTCATGGTAACCTTGTCGTTCATTTAGCGAGATTGCTCGATTTGTAGTTAAAACCCACAAATATATTGACTGAAATGTAAACAGTTTTAACTTTGTTCGAAGTTTCTTACATATTATCAGAAAAAAATTATAATGTACACCGTACAACGGCCGGCTTTCTGTTATAAAGATGTTTCTTGTTTGTCTCTTTGTCTCACGAGCATACAACTCTCTACTTTTACCGTACCGATAATTACATCTTTATGCGTTAACATGTATAAATTTGTAACCAGTCAGCCAATTGTAACTACTTAACTTTTGATTTATATATTTTGACACCGCGAATAAAGGGGCGAAATAAAATATAAAATTTATAGTTCTTCACTATTGCTCGTTTTCCTTTAAGTTCTTACTTAGCTGTCATATCATATAATCGAACAGTGCAAAACAAAAGGTTTTGGACTTTAAAAATGTAGCAATTTTATTGCTTCCTTACAGTTATGGCAGACATTTTCGGGCCAACTTGTTTCATTCTTAACATATAAATGTGTTTAAACTACAAATGCATTCCGAAAGCAAGTTTCTTGGCAGGCGAAAGCAGGGACTGTTAAGGGTTTTTTCTCCCAGTGATAATACATATCTCTCTTTTTCTTTCACTTCATAATTATGCAGATAATTTGATTTTATAGCGAGTGTCACACCTTAACAAGGAGAGTGACCTATTCTCAGTTAAAATAATCCGAGGCACCGCAAGATATTTTCTAATTACCATCGAAACAACATGTCTATAAATGCTGTGAAAATAATTATTGTTTGACAGAATTTATATTTGTTTAAAAACTAGTACAGCATTAAATACGTATGTGGTCAAATTGGCAACGTTATGATAAGACCATTTTTACATATATATTATATATATAAATAAAATGCTATCCCTAGAAAATCTAAAAAGAGTACACAGCATCAGCAACAAAAACAAAATAAGCTACATTATAAATCTATCAGATATACATAAAGAATAGTAAGAATGAAACAATCTTTCACTGTTAAACAAGGGAAGAATACCTTAATGTATGATCATTGAAAATAAAATTCGATGCTACTAAATACATGTATGTTCTTTCACTTTTAACCTAAATTGTTTGGCTAGGATTTTGCATCTCTAATTTCCTTGAGCAGACCGTTCCAAAAACTGCACCAAATTATGAAAAGGTCTTTTGATCAAACATTTTATTAACTATAAAGAACAGTGCAGAACAGAATCTTACAATATCCAGGAAAATACAACCAGGTCAGAACAAAATGTTTGTGCCAAAAGATTTTTTTTTCATTAATATTTGGCGGACTTTCCAAAATGGCACCAAATAACGGCAATCCTTTTTACATCTTACGTTGTATTTTAACTTTGCTCTCGTCAAGGAATTGGATTATTTTACATAAAAAGTTATCAAGTGGTATGTTTCTCAGGTCTCAGCTGTTATCCAAATTAATGCACAACGGGGAGCCTAAAGTCTTCCTACATAACAAAGTTTGAAAGTGTAATGAATATGATTCCGTGCTAGCGTTCACTTTTGACATCAATTAGTAAAATTTGCATCAGAAATGTTAGCTCTGATATTTTAATCACGGTAATTCTATTTTGAAGCGACAACAAATTGCTCGTTCGTGACTTACTTATATAGATTAGACCATTAAAATCAAGTTCCGCGCATTAAACTATAGTTTATTCATCATATTAAGGCTAATTGAATTACCATTTTTAGCAAAATATTGTGGAGCATTTATTATATAATACAAAAGGAAATGTTTAACTTCGTCAAAACAACAGCGCGATGTAAAGGTCTTTAATAATATCTAATATTTGCTTGGAAACCTGCAAAACATGTATCTCTCATGTTGCGACTTTACCTACATTGTACAGAACACCATGCTGTCTTGATGCCATTCTATAGTTCTTGATGACGTCTTTTGTTAATTAAATGCTTTGTTTAATTTGGGTCAGCAACATAATAGGTATTAATTGATCACTAGCAAAACAGCATGTTTCTTAGATAATAAGAAAAACATCCCGGGTAGTCTGCTAGAATGGTTTCATATTCAAGTACCATGGTGTAATATCTGGTATAATAGTTTGTGAATCTAGTATTGGTAGGGTGACAATCAGGACCTAGAAAATGATGAACCTGGACAGTCATTGCAACAATACATGTTATATACCAAAATGTTCATTAATGTCTGTAGTATATGAAACCACCGGCATAAATTGGCAAAAATGATGGCAATCAAAGAAATCCAAGATGGCCGCCAAGATGGCCGCCATCATGGAAAAAAATTCAAGACATATTCTTTAAGCTATACTTTTATTGCAAATTTTGAATTTTAACAAATAGTATCAGCCCTTTAACATTATTTTAGTTTTCTGAATAAAGGCACCGTCAAATTTAAGGATAAGTGAAAAATCATGGAAGATACAGTTCAAAAAATGTAAATGCATGTAAGAATGTAGAAATCAGCAGTAACATTATTTGTTTACTAAGTTCTTTTACGTGTATGTTGTACATAAACATTGATACATTTGTTTATATAAATGTAAAAATTCACCAAAAATTCACCAAAACCAAAACAAAAATCAGTGGTTCAATTTGATATAATTTAAGGGGTTTTCAATGTTATTTTCTACAGTAACTTTCTATACGTATATGACAGTGATTTAAAGAAGATATTGTAATTATTGTCAAACCACAGTAAATGTAACACTTAGTGTGTTTTTTTTTTCAATTTCACTATGGACAACCATCATCACGATTATCATTTGTCTCAACATTTGCCAACATGGCAAATAGATTTGCCCTTGTAAAACCCCTTTGCAAGAACAGACTATTATGGTACATGGCTGTTCATTGCTCAAACAAACACAATCATCACTGCAAAGGTTAGAACAGGTATATACATGGTCACTCAAAAGTTCCGGTACTGCTGAAGGTTGTGTCTTAAGCTGTGGATTGTCAATTCCTAACTATATCCAAAGTTGATGAAGTGGAGGAATTATTGTTTTCAAAGATGAACGCCATATGAATAACTGAAGTAAAGATCAAAGAACAAAGCTCGCAGTAAATGAAGAACAAAGCTATCATTTGTTGGAGGTCATTTTCTTGATCTGACCCCCTTTTTTGCAAAGAACCCGAGTGATCAAAGAACATTGAGGGAGGTACAATGATGTCTATACAAGAGACCAACAAACTTAAATGCAGCAGTGTTAGCATGAATTGGAAGTACCAGATCTTTCCCTGGGTCAGTAAGATTTTTTTAAGATCATTAACAGCCTTACACATTACCTGAAAAGCCTTCCTTTTTCCTTTGCCACAGAATGATGAACCGGTATCACAACCTTTAAGATAATACACAGAAAGTATGATACTTCACTTCTGTAAAGGCAGAACACTGAAATTTTTACTGTATGTACTGGGATATATCTCGCCAGGTCTTTGTGCATACTTTTTGTAGCAGTTAAAGTAAATACTTAATGTTAAGCTCCGAGAAATGATTTATAAGAAGTACATATAAAACTGTTATGCATGGCGAGCAATGGTTTCCAGTTAATTTGATTTTGAAGCGATTGTTACACCTTGAACAAGGAGAATGGCGGATTCTCAGTTAGAATTATATCGAGGCACAGTTAGATAGTTTCCAATTACCATCAAAACAACATGTCTATAAATGCTGTGATAGATTGTTGGATAGCGTTTAGTTTTTATTTGACTTAGAACTAGTACAGCATTTCATAAGTACATTATGAAAACTTCTATATAAAACAATATATATATATTTTCTTTAAGTGCCGTCCAAATACTTTAATTTGTCATGAAAATCTAAGTTAAATACGCACAATTAATTCACGCGTGGTCAAATAAGTACGGTTATGATAAGACCCTTTTTACATTATATATATTTACTTATTATGTTCAGGGCAAATGTAACTTGTATGTAGAGAATACATATGATTCGGAATATCTATGATATCACAATAAACTTAAAAATAACTTTATTATATAAGGTCAATAAGTCCGAAGAAAATGCAACGACCGCTATGGTGTAGTAGTTAACATACTGGACCGGTGTCGCGTAATAATCACACGGGCGTAATTTTACCACGGTTTACTCATGTTTTTTAAAACTTGCCTGTAACTTTATTTACAAACAAAGCGCTGTGAAAATTGGTATAAATCTTCAGCATAGAAAAATTATTTCGGTACATGTATTTGAATATTCTGACAGTTTTTATGTTCTCCAGAATATATGCGTGAAATTGAGCTTAATCGCCAAATTTTGCATCTTTCGTAGGGCATTTTTAAAAAACCTGCAAGGTTTTAAAAGTATTACATTCATGAAAATAAATGCTTTTAAAACTTGTCAGGGGTGTTAAACTTTGTTTCTTGTCCATTGTTTTATTTCTAAATTGGCTAGAACTAATCTTAAGCTGTAGTTGAAAATGGCCAATTTCTCCGAAAACTAGGTCAAATTACCCGAAAATTTTGCCCGAAAGGGTACCTTAAATTTAAAACTTGTCATTCATTACCATACACATTTATTCTTAAGAATAAAGGTCTAATAACTTGCCAGATATTTTAATATTTACAATTCAATGATTTTTTTTAATCAACAAAGGCCATAAATATAAATAACACGATTTAAAGCGGCTTGTATCCTTCGGCCGTTTTTCAAAATGGCGGACAAATTCTGTTAAAATGTGATCTAAATACTTTCTATTAACTGAGTACGTATGCGTCATTATATTGCATTAACTTTGATATCAAAATGTTAAAAAACGTTTTCCCAACTCAACAAATCATTAAGACAAAAATGACAATTCAAATTAACAATGGAACTCCACAGCTTTCTGCATTTAAGTCAGCTGCCATTTTTTGCCAATTGAGGATCACTTAACTATGGTGTCTGATTTGTGCTTATAATTTCGTTATTTTGTTTGGTTGTAATTGTTACAAGTAGCAAAACCTTGAAGAGAGACAGAATGAGAAACATTATAAAAAAATTATTTTGTCACACACCTTTTTTACCCTTTTTAAGTATTTTGTAAATATAGGCCCTTCAACCGCAACAACACAAAAAAGATAAAATGATGAGAGGGGACACATTTTTTCCATGTGTCATAGGGTGAAAGAAATGTGCAGACTGACTGGAACTGGAACCCGGGACCCTAAATAGTGAACACTTCTGAACTGTGACATACTCCCCTGCTATATTGAAATTCTTCCTCGAGTTTCACAGAGTTACAGAGAAATGTAAATTAAATTCTGAGCTAATGATTATTCAGTCACTGTCCCCCATTGGGCGCAAAGTGTCAATGGGTGAGAAAAATGTGCAGCCCGAGCAGAAATCGAACCTGGGACCTCGGAATACCATATCGCTGCCCTACCGACTTAGCTATTTGGCCGCTTACACATCATCTCCCCAAAACAGTGAATAATTCTGACCCCTGCTTTATTTAAATTCATCCTTGAATTTCACAGAGTTACAGAAAAATAAATATAAACTTTGAGCTATATTCAGTCACGGTCCCCCGTTTGGTGCCAAGTGTCACAGGGTCACTGAGAAAAATCTGCAGCCTGAATGGAACTCAAACCTGGGACCCTCAGAATACGGTACCATGGCTCTATCGACTTAGCTATCCCGCCACTTACACATCATCTCTGTTAAATAGTGAACAGTTCTGAACCATGACATACTCCCCTGCTATATTGAAATTCATCCTCCAATTTCACAGAGTTACAGAGAATTGAGATGCGTCACAACAAAACCAACATAATGGCTTTGCGACCAGCATGGATCAAGACCAGCCTGCGCAGTCTGATCAGGATCCATGCTGTTCGCTTGCAAACCCTATAACAAGTACTGAAACTTATAGCGAACAGCTGATCCTGAGTCCTTATCAGACTGTGCGGATGCGCAGGATGGTCTGGATTCATGCTGGTGTCATATGAAGAAACATGGTCGTGACCCGAGTAGGGCTCGAACCCATGATCTCTGGGTTGAGAGGCTATATTTAGCATTTAATCATACTGTCACCTGTGCGTGGCCAATCGATGACTCTCTTTCTTTTTCATTATTTTGTTCTGTTGCAGTCAAGGGGGCAAAGAAAGTGAAGTGAAGAAAGCAACAAAACAAAAAAAAATATTGTGCAGCCTCGAACCTATAAAACCCTCGAACATATACCACGGCTCAACCGAATGAGCTTTCCTGCCTCATATACATTTTCTCCCCTAAAAGCTATTGACATACTTTCCTGCTATATTTAAATTCATCCTCAAATTTCTCAGGTTATAATGCAATGTGAATTTAACTCTGGGCTTCATACTTCATTTACCTTCCCTGTGGGGGCTTGAACCTTCAACCTCACAAATTGAAGGCAGACACCTTAACCACTAGGCCAACGATACCGAATACATGTGCACACTGAAATATGTTTGCTTGTTTGTTTTGGGTTTTATGTCACATTGACACAGTATAGGTCATATCGCGACATTCAGCTTTACTGGTCGGAGGAAGACCTCAGGTGCTCTTCCATGCATAATTCAAGCACGAATGGGCACCAGAGTAGAACCACCGACATTCCGTAAGCTAGCTGGATAGCTTCCTCACATGAAAGAATCCAAAGTCCCTGTCAGGATTCGAACCCACAGCGGTGAGGGGCAAGTGATTTGAAGTCAACAACCTTAACCACTCGGCCAGGGACGCCCCCTCTAATATGTATTTTACCCTTTGTTGAAATTTTACAAACCAGACATCTGGTGAAAATCCTGCAGGAACCACATCATTCTGTAAATAAATTTACCTTTTAATTTCTAAAATTCAACAGTTGTTTTCTATATATACATGAACATATGTCTTTTTCATTGTCACTCCACCAATATCACTTATACAAGTTAATCAATTTGTAGAATTACATGCAACAAAATTAAAAATGTTTAATGCATATAAAAACTTAATAATTTTAGTCCAGTTTGATTATATATATTATTATAATTTAGGATTATTATTATAATTTAGGATTATCAAAAGATTCCTAATTAAAGTCCTACCAATTGGTAATTTTGTAACACGGTGAGAAAAATGTGCAGCCTGAACAGGACTCAAACCCGGGACACACAGAATACCTTACTACAGCTCTACTGTCATAGCTATTAAGCTGCTTACACATCACTCCTCTAAATAGTATACAGTTCTGAACCATTATAATTACTTCTCCGCTATATTGAAGTTTGTTGGTAATACAGAGCTATGTGAACTCATGATATATGGTCATGATATGGTCTTTGTATAAATGTTTCATGTTTGTGTATATGTATAGATGAAACTCATTTTTATTATGTATGATGGTCTAAAAGTGGAAAGTGTTAAGCTCTGTTATCTGAAATTGGACAATGAATCGCTTTAAGTATCATTTCTAATTTAGTTCGGAGTATATTTACTATAGGTATTATCTTATTTATGTTTTCCGTTTAAATCCCCTTGCCGATCTTGGTTTGATTATCGAATTTTATGTCTTTCGGACCGCATTGGAGCTCTTTTTATTGGACAAAAGAGTAAACATTTTCAAACTTCGGTGCATGTTATGAAGGGAAAAAAAGCTTACTAAAAGTACATGTGCACTTTGTTATTTATTATGTCACACAATTATAAGACAGTGGTTTAGGAATTAGTTAGCAAACAAGAGCTGTCACAGGAGACATCCAAGCTCGACTAATACAATACTGGACGCAGTAAGGAGGACAAAACTATGAAAGAAAAATCAATTATGTATAATTATGTATTAAGTTATAGTAAAAAAATAACATTTGTTAAAATAAATTCCAAGATCAAGGCAAATAATTCTAGAAATAGTCACGCTAGAGTTATGAACCTTGTCACACAACATGTATGTAATGATAAGAAGTATATATTTGAAGTTTGAAGTAGATACCTTAAAAAGTAACACAGTTATAATATTTCTTAAAGAAAATCCTAAGTTCAAAGAGAAATAAATCTGTAAAAATTACTTCAAGAGTTATGAACATTGTCACATAAAATATAATTGATTATAAGGAATAAGTATTTGAAGTTTGAGGTAGATACCTTTAAAACTAAAAAAGTTATAGTAAAAAATAACATTTTTCTAGTAAAAAAATCTAAGTTGATGGGGAGATAATTCTTGCAATATTGGTGCTAAAGTTATGAACCTTGTCACATAAGATGGGGATGATGATAAGGTACATATATTTGAAGTATGAGGTTGATCCCTTAAGAAATAAAGAAGTAACAGTAAAAATAGTATTTTTTTAAGGAAAATTCTAAGTTCAAGGGGAGATAAATCTGAAAATATTGGTGCTAGAGTTATTAACCTTGTTACATAAGATGGGGATGATAATAAGGTACATATATTTGAAGTATGAGGTTGATTCCTTAAGAAATAAAGAAGTAACAGTAAAAAATAGTATTTTTTAAGGAAAATTCTTGAAAAAGTTCAAGGGGAGATAAATCTGAAAATATTGGTGCTAGAGTTATGAACCTTGTCACATTAGATGTGGTTGATTCTAAGGAACATATATTTGAAGTTTGAAGTTGATACCTTAAGAAATGACAAAGTTATAGTGAAAAATAGTTTACTGCACCAAAACTTTAATCTGAAATCTGGACGCGGACGCGGACGCCGACGCCGGGGCGAGTAGGACAGCTCTCCATATATTTCGTATAGTCGAGCTAAAAATTAAGTTGCGCTTTTTATAACAACCTTTCATGAAGTACTACGGCGTTTAACAGACTAATGACACTCTACCTTAACTACATAGAACAAACAGGATAATCCAGATTTTCTTGGTATTTTCTTGGTATAGTTCTACTGAACATTTGGTTAAAATTATTTGAATGTCCTTCATTCATGGAATAACATAAGGTACATATAATTTATATGACTCTGATTAAATATGTCTTTACTATTGGTTACATCCAATTCAAGCAAGTTTTTACAATAACAAGAAAGTATTAAATTAATGCAGAATTAATGCAGAATATTTTCGTTATGAAATCGACACACCATGTATCTCACATTTGAAACAAAGATCCGTGACTAACCCCACTGAGATCTATGATTTGCATGTATTAAAGCCATAAAAGTTCTTTGTGATACATTTCGGTGAGCAAAATATTAAATAAAAATGTGAAAATTTATACCTTACTAGAACAGCATCTCACTTGGAAAATTTAGATTATTTTAGCAAGTCTGCTTGGAAGTTCATACAATAGTATCACGTTGTTATATATTGTGAAGAAATTAATGATTCTGGGATAAATCAAGATGGGAAACAATGGGAGGGAGAACAAGAATGACCAGTTGATTTGACTGTTTAGTAATGTTCACATCATGAACAAGGAAAATAATGGAGACACCTCTCTTGTGTCACCGCAGGATATTTTCTTTTTATCCATAGTAATAGAATGTCTGCAATTGGTGCGAAAATTATTTGAAACAATTTATTATCAATTTATTGTCAACCTATTCAGGTGTTTGATTAAGTACTAAACAAAAATATAATATATGTATATGTGAAATTTGTCCTATAATTCCCATGCAAACGTTCATACAATGATTGTGTGTGCGCACCGCTTTAGCCGTACAGAGAAATTTAAGGCATTTTTACTAGGAATGGGCCCATATTATTCGTTTAAAATAAAACTGATCATAAAACTGCAAAGCCTGGCGTTTATAACTCAAACAAACATGTAGATCAAAGTCGAGTAGAATATTGAGGGTAGCTAGACATAAGATGTCAAAAGTGACGCCACCCTACCAGTCTTCTGAATGCGGCGTTTTCATGCAGGTTCAATGGAGAACAATTAGGAAACCATAGTCGCTTGTTACGAATATAGGGTCTTAAGATGATCATAAATGAACCGTTATATTGTCTATTTACTTACGTTTCCTATCGGACACCGAATCTCAGCCTATGAACCTATATTATCGTATGTGAAAATCATCAGGGTCTTAAAATTGGTTTGCTTTCGCCTGAACTAAATGAGTCCTGTTGATCTCAGTTTATGTCATTCTGAATATCGTCTCTTTTAATTCTGGTTCATACATACATATATCCGAGCCTCGTCTATTGTCATTTACCTGTGCAAAACATTTCACCCTCGTAATAAAATGTAAATGCTATATCAATAGTGTCTAAGATTAAGTTACATACTTAAAAAGAAAAGAATCTTCTAAAGCGCAATATGTACAAGTTAATTTGTTCAAATAACTTGAATATATGCGTAAAAATTAAATATTGAGTCAAACTGGATGAATTTTTTAAACACTACTGATCTTGACAAGTTTGATGAAAATGAAAAGATGAAAAGGACCAAATTGTTTTAGTATTAGGAAAATTTCTAACAGTAATGAAACCTATGTAGTAAAAATTAACAATTTCACAATAAATTCCAAGATCAAAACGGGGTATAACTTTTTAAATATATATTCCAGAATAATAACCCTTGTCATATATTGGATGTGAGTGATGATCCGGATAAAGTATTTTGATATTAGAAAAAAAATGAAAAGTTATTAAAAAAATATTTCTAACATATACATAATGTTTTCATGTGAATAATATATAATTCGGAGATTTTAATAGGTATAACATGAATATTGTGAATATTACAATATATTAAAAAGTAACACAGTTATAATATTTCTTAAAGAAAATCCTAAGTTCAAAGAGAAATAAATCTGTAAAAATTACTTCAAGAGTTATGAACATTGTCACATAAAATATAATTGATTATAAGGAATAAGTATTTGAAGTTTGAGGTAGATACCTTTAAAACTAAAAAAGTTATAGTAAAAAATAACATTTTTCTAGTAAAAAAAATCTAAGTTGATGGGGAGATAATTCTTGCAATATTGGTGCTAAAGTTATGAACCTTGTCACATAAGATGGGGATGATGATAAGGTACATATATTTGAAGTATGAGGTTGATCCCTTAAGAAATAAAGAAGTAACAGTAAAAATAGTATTTTTTTTAAGGAAAATTCTAAGTTCAAGGGGAGATAAATCTGAAAATATTGGTGCTAGAGTTATTAACCTTGTTACATAAGATGGGGATGATAATAAGGTACATATATTTGAAGTATGAGGTTGATTCCTTAAGAAATAAAGAAGTAACAGTAAAAAATAGTATTTTTTAAGGAAAATTCTTGAAAAAGTTCAAGGGGAGATAAATCTGAAAATATTGGTGCTAGAGTTATGAACCTTGTCACATTAGATGTGTGGTGATTCTAAGGAACATATATTTGAAGTTTGAAGTTGATACCTTAAGAAATGACAAAGTTATAGTGAAAAATAGTTTACTGCACCAAAACTTTAATCTGAAATCTGGACGCCAACACTCTCCATATATTTCGTATAGTCGAGCTAAAAATTAAGTTGCGCTTTTTATAACAACCTTTCATGAAGTACTACGGCGTTTAACAGACTAATGACACTCTACCTTAACTACATAGAACAAACAGGATAATCCAGATTTTCTTGGTATTTTCTTGGTATAGTTCTACTGAACATTTGGTTAAAATTATTTGAATGTCCTTCATTCATGGAATAACATAAGGTACATATAATTTATATGACTCTGATTAAATATGTCTTTACTATTGGTTACATCCAATTCAAGCAAGTTTTTACAATAACAAGAAAGTATTAAATTAATGCAGAATTAATGCAGAATATTTTCGTTATGAAATCGACACACCATGTGTCTCACATTTGAAACAAAGATCCGTGACTAACCCCACTGAGATCTATGATTTGCATATATAAAGCCATAAAAGTTCTTTGTGATACTTTTCGATGAGCAAAATATTAAATAAAAATGTGAAAATTTATACCTTACTAGAACAGCATCTCACTTGGAAAATTTAGATTATTTTAGCAAGTCTGCTGGGAAAATTCATATATTAGTATCACTGTGTTATATATTGTGAAGTAATTAATGATTCTGGGATAAATCAAGATGGAAACAATGGGAGGGAGAACAAGAATGACCAGTTGATTTGACTGTTTAGTAATGTTCACATCATGAACAAGGAAAATAATGGAGACACCTCTCTTGTGTCACCGCAGGATATTTTCTTTTTATCCATAGTAATAGAATGTCTGCAATTGGTGCGAAAATTATTTGAAACAATTTATTATCAATTTATTGTCAACCTATTCAGGTGTTTGATTAAGTACTAAACAAAAATATAATATATGTATATGTGAAATTTGTCCTATAATTCCCATGCAAACGTTCATACAATGATTGTGTGTGCGCACCGCTTTAGCCGTACAGAGAAATTTAAGGCATTTTTACTAGGAATGGGCCCATATTATTCGTTTAAAATAAAACTGATCATAAAACTGCAAAGCCTGGCGTTTATAACTCAAACAAACATGTAGATCAAAGTCGAGTAGAATATTGAGGGTAGCTAGACATAAGATGTCAAAAGTGACGCCACCCTACCAGTCTTCTGAATGCGGCGTTTTCATGCAGGTTCAATGGAGAACAATTAGGAAACCATAGTCGCTTGTTACGAATATAGGGTCTTAAGATGATCATAAATGAACCGTTATATTGTCTATTTACTTACGTTTCCTATCGGACACCGAATCTCAGCCTATGAACCTATATTATCGTATGTGAAAATCATCAGGGTCTTAAAATTGGTTTGCTTTCGCCTGAACTAAATGAGTCCTGTTGATCTCAGTTTATGTCATTCTGAATATCGTCTCTTTAATTCTGGTTCATACATACATATATCCGAGCCTCGTCTATTGTCATTTACCTGTGCAGAAACATTTCACCCTCGTAATAAAATGTAAATGCTATATCAATAGTGTCTAAGATTAAGTTACATACTTAAAAAGAAAAGAATCTTCTAAAGCGCAATATGTACAAGTTAATTTGTTCAAATAACTTGAATATATGCGTAAAAATTAAATATTGAGTCAAACTGGATGAATTTTTAAACACTACTGATCTTGACAAGTTTGATGAAAATGAAAAGATGAAAAGGACCAAATTGTTTTAGTATTAGGAAAATTTCTAACAGTAATGAAACCTATGTAGTAAAAATTAACAATTTCACAATAAATTCCAAGATCAAAACGGGGTATAACTTTTTAAATATATATTCCAGAATAATAACCCTTGTCATATATTGGATGTGAGTGATGATCCGGATAAAGTATTTTGATATTAGAAAAAAAATGAAAAGTTATTAAAAAAATATTTCTAACATATACATAATGTTTTCATGTGAATAATATATAATTCGGAGATTTTAATAGGTATAACATGAATATTCCGACAAGCTTTATTACCTCATAATGGGCAGATACCACCGAGATAGCTATTCCTATCCAACCCGCAATTTATTATAGATATCCTAATTATCGGAACTAACATTTTCGAGTCAATAAACATCTCAGTTATAAAGCTTATCATGCATGATATGGGCGATGACAGAGAACAAAAACTTCTCTTAGTTTGAAATGCTGCCTTTATACTTTATCGAAGATAGAATACAGTTCTCGAATCATTGTGAACCCAAGTTGTTATATTGTGTTCAAATTTGATAGAGCTCATTATATTTTCTCCAACGATCTGATTGGATGAAAGTCGTACATAGAAATAGTATATGATAAAACATTTATATAAAACAGTTATATGATTATTGAGAGGTAGTAATTTATGAAATTGCAATTACAACACTCATCTGAATTCATACTTTATATTTCATGAGTTGAAGCGTTCAAAGCAATTACGAAATGAAACAAATTAATAATTTTGAGCTGTATTCAAACACACGCCTTGGTGATAAAAATCTATAACTTATTCAATGGAACACGTGATGTAACTTTGATAAAAATATGTACTAGAATAACTTTTTGTTGACGCAAATAACTAGTCTGGAAAATGTAATAAGACAAAATCCCTAAAGTTATTAATGTTCGATATAGCATTTTCTTTTAGGAATTCATACAGTTGGGAAAGCTTAAATTTTGTAGTTTTAGAGGTTTGTAAGGTAACATTTGTAGTGAATCCAAAAAATCTAAAACTGTTTTAATAATGTGTTTTACCATTTCATGTAACATAAAACGACTATTCGACCAAATTATGAAACCAGTCAACAAAATGAAGTACTATTATTACTTGTGAGTAAATATCTACATAATATTATGTCTTAGACTACATATTATCACTCAGTCTCACGTTAATGTCAAAACCTGAATGTTTTACATTTTTGAGGGTATTAAACTTTGTTCCTACGCGACACTCTAAAAATGGTTATGGTAGGACTCCGGCAGTCTTAAAAATGTGTTAAAATTTACTCACGATGTAATGTAATGTATTATATACTGTATGTTTTGGTAATTATAAATGCATCAACACTAAGTGTTAATATAATTTTCAGACATTATTAAATTACATAAAAACATACAGTACTTAAATCTTTCTTCTCTCTTCCCCACGGTACGTGCAGATCGTAGAGAAGGCATGAAGGATAATTTGGAGTTTGGTAAATTTTTTCACCAAGGACATGATGGCTGGTGAAGATCCGAGCGCTGTTTTTATACAAATAGGTAAGATCCTGGAGACCAAACTACTTTTTCGTTGCCGGAAAGTTAAGCTTCTATCGCACTGTACGATTTAGCTGCTGTCGACATCCTAACTAAAGCCGCGGGAATTGGCCCTAAAATGTGACAGGGATGAGAAGGAAAGATACTACGGTGCGTGAGCTCCTAGAACGAAGAAACGATTTGAACGGCGGCGCCCTTTGCTGGCACAAACAGTTCTTTACGGCTAAATTTCTTCATTAGTGTCAGTGGTTAAAGTACATTAAATTATTTAGGTGCTCACTGATCGCTGTACAGTGATCTACTCGGATCAGAATTAGTTTCTTTCGCTGCTACCCTTTGTAAATTGCATGGACCACTTTGGCCTTTCAGATCATGAATGGGGACACGTCTGGGGTCCGTAGTCGACAGTGAAAGCTGTTGTGCCTTGACGGGCGATATACCCTCATTAAGCATAGAATACATACATACATACATACATACATACATACATACATACATGTTGTAAATCATGTTCAAACGAAATGCATTATTTTTAAGTTTGAACATTGCCAAATTAAATTTTATTAATAGTATCTTTAATAGCATTATCATTTTTACTCTTTTTACAACTCACCTGTGTTTAATAAATATTTGATAATATTCAAATTGTGATAATAATAATAACAAAAATGTATAAAAATTGAACGACTACTACTTAATAAATCCGTTGGGTGGATCTGTTTGCAATCCGACTCCAGTCAGTTATAACTGATAAAAACGATAACATGCTTTTATTTTTTTCATCATTTTATAATTAATAAATAAATTATTAGGTTCTAACGCAATAGGGAGTTGAGCAAGATAAATATTAGAAGAATAAAATTCTCGAAGTGTTTTAC
>NW_026854435.1:0-6703 GCF_026571515.1 Ruditapes philippinarum | reverse complement strand
AGGCTTTTATTTGAACAAACTTGGTAGACACTCACTAGAAGATGTTTCATGCCAAATATCTAAGCTCTAGCTCTTTGGGATCTTTAAAAGAAGATTTTTTAAGTGTTTACTATATGCATATAAGTTTTTTCTTTCGGTTGCCATGGCAACCAGAGTTCTGCATAGAATTAATTTCTTTGAATAATTTTTAAAGGTGACCGCTAAAGGAACATTCCTGTGAAGTTTGGATGAAATTGGCTTAGTGGTTTATGAGGAGATGTCATTTGAAGCAAAAGTTTTTGCACGGACGGACGACGGACGGACGGACGCCGGACGGACGCCGGACGAAAAGCGATCACAAAAGCTCACCCTGTCACTTTGTGACAGGTGAGCTAAAAACAAGAGGGCCATGATGGCCCAGAGGTCGCTCACCTGTATATAGCCCCCCCCCCCAACCCCCACCCCCCAACGTTGCAGGGCCAATTTAACCCAAGGGCTTTTATTTGCACAAACTTGGTAGACACCCATAAGAAGATGTTTCATGCTAAACATCTAAGCTCTTGCTCATTGGGCTTTTTAAAAGAAGAGTTTTTACACATATAGTTAAAAACAATGACACCCCTTGGGCCGGGCCAGTTTTGACCCCAGGGCTTTTATTTGAACAAACTTTGTAGACACTTACTAGAAGATGTTTCATGCTTAATATCTAAACTCTAGCTATTTGGGTTTTTTCAAAGAAGATTTTAAGTTTTTGCTATACACATATAAAGAAAATCAATGACCCCCGGGGCGGGGCCAATTTTGACCCTAGGTCTTTTATTTGAACAAACTTTGTAGACACTCACTAAAAGATGTTTCATGCTTAATATCTTAACTCTAGCTATTTGGGTTTTTTCAAAGAAGATTTTTTAAGTTTTTGCTATACACATATAAGGAAAATCAATGACCCCAGGGGCGGAGCCAATTTTGACCCCAGGGCTTTTATTTGAACAAACTTGGTAGACACCTATTAGAACATGTTTGATGCTAAATATCTTAGCCATAGCTCTTTGAGTTCTTTAAAAGAAGATTTTTTAAGTTTTTACTACAGTACAGATATCGAGGAATATGCAAATTTCTGCGAGTATCGAGTAATCTCAAAAAGCGTGACTCCGAGTTGATTATAAATTTCTCGGGTGAAAAAGAGTGACTCCGAGACAAAAACAGTGACAATTTTGTCCGCGGGACTCCGTGAATCTCCGAGTCAAAAAGAGTGACTCCGAGAAAATAAGACTGATTTGGTACACGTATGCTTTATTTATTTATTAATTAATATAATGCTCTACCTCTAAAATAAAATCCTTCAACGCATGTATTATTCATTCAAAATAACAATGTTGTCGAAAATTCTTCGTTGATGTAAAGTATCACAAGTGAAAACGAAAGTAGACACACTTGATTCATTAATTAATTAAAGGAAAGAATAACCGATGATTTCCCGCAATTCCCGTAACGCGCAGTGTCAAAAACCTATTTAATTTAGTATTCTAAACTAAGAAAATATAGATGAGCTTCTTTTTTGCATTGTTTATACAAATTTATAATTATTACGTAAGCAAAAAAAGAAGAAAAAAAAGGAAATACATGGCAAAACAACCACGTGCTTAGGTCGATTCATTCCAATAACATACTATCGTAAGGGAAATTATACTTTGTACCAGAAATGAATAAAGAAAACAACATTTTCTTTACAAAGTATTCTTCAGTAAGATGCATCTGCCTTGGAAAGTAAACTTCTGAAAAGGGTAATTTTATACTTTTAAGTCAGGCTTTTAGATAAATTTGTACCAGTTACATAAATGATACCAAACTGATTTCCATGTGAAGTACATGTACGTCTCCTTTTAATTGAATCCGTGAAATACGAGATATAATACATCATTCCATACAATGCACTAGCCAAAACAGCGACACCCTATGTCGGCATGTACAGTCCTGCTTTTAACATTAATGTTTAAATTTATTTTACTATTGCTTTCAGAACAATATAGAACAGAGTTAAGAAGTTCGATCTGCTATAGGCAATTCTACCGATGTTGGCAGCACAAGAAAGGACAACATTAAGGAATTCATTTATGAAATTCTACCGATGTTTGCAGGGGGAAAACAACAGGCGCGCTGCGTCGTCTCAAAAATAAAACCATGAATTATAAAACAAGAACATTGAGATTGGCAGTGATTTTTTAAAGGCATGGCGGTCTTTTTCAATCCACATACGTACATGTACAATGCATGCCCGCTTGCTGTGACGATCAAATATGTTCATATGCTATTATAAAAATATTATTTTATCGTCTATGAACAGTACATGTACGCGAAATCGGAAGTAGTTTAATCTTTGTCAAAACTGTTTTTTATTTTTATAAAATGACATGATATAGATGATGTACAAACCATTAACAAATAAAACAAAAAGAAAAAGAAAACAAGCAAATAAAAAGATAATTTTATTCTTTGCTGTTTTTATTTTTTGTCAATCTTTGTAATGCTGATTACAGGTGAATGAATTACGGGAGCAGTGCGCTAGGTAAGTTGAACGGCCTCTGTCAACTTGTTAACACCTCTATAACTCTTGAATTCCTCCATAATGCCTGAAATAAAAAACAAAAATCTTAATTTATTAATGATCATCACAAGACAATTTACTTTTGATTCCAATATCAACATACACTACATATGACTTTGATAACAGAATGAGACCAACAGATTTTCGGAGATATTCTTGGAATAAAATTACAACAATATATTACTAATTTTTATGCAGCTTTATTTAGACACGATTTAGTTAATGTTAATTCTCAAAAATTATATATAAATCAAGTGTCTTCTAATTAAAACGGCGGATGTGACAGGTTGACACGTAACTAAAATACATGTACATGTAAACAATGGATTATGAAGAAACGTACATGCACATAATGACAATTTTTAAAACTATACAAACCAATATAAAAGTTGGGAAAGTCATTTTTTTTGATGTGCACATGTTATGATTAAAATATTATGAAGATCGAAACTCATTTTCCACATTGAAAAAAAGACACAACACAATATTTGGCACCTGAAATAAATTAGAACGGCACGTTATCGGTATTTGATGCATTTGGAAACATTTAAGATTAAGAAGTTTATATAATTAATTCATTTCTTAAAGAAGTATAAAAAAGAGTTGGGCCGTTATTATATGGATTTTTTAAATCGTTTTTTGTTTTTGATAGAATTTCGGGTTCCTGTGGTTATTGCTACTGACCTAATTAATCGGGATAAAAATAAACTTGAGAACTGATGACGCTTACGGTAGTGATTTTTTCTAATCAAATGTACCTTTCAACTGTTTCAGGGTAAATTGAAAACAACAACCGTAAAACTCATCTTTATTTTCGAATGGTAATCTAAAGAATTAAATTAAATATACAATGAGATTGCACTTGCATTTATTTACACCAGCTAGACACCGACACGGAGTTACGCGGTAATTCTCTCTCGGAGTCACGCGTTTTTATTTTCGTCTCGGAGTCACTCTCATCACACGTTTTTCACGCGGAGTCACTCGTTTTTATGGACAAATACTCTCGCGGAGTTGCGAGTGTTTTCGATTTTGCATATTCCTCGTTATCTGTACTGTATATGCATAAAGGGAAAATCAATGACCCCCCGGGGCGGGGCCAATTTTGACCCCAGGGCTTTTATTTGAACAAACTTGGTAGACACTTATTAGAACATGTTTCATGCTAAATATCTTAGCTCTAACTCTTTTGGTTCTTTAAAAGAAGATTTTTTAAGTTTTTACTATATGCATATAGGGAAAATCAATGACCCAATGGGGCTGGGCCTATTTTGACCCCAGGGCTTTTATTTGAACAAACTTGGTAGACACCTATTAGAACATGTTTAATGCTCAATATCTTAGCCATAGCTCTTTGAGTTCTTTAAAAGAAGATTTTTTAAGTTTTTACTATATGCATATAGGGAAAATCAATGACCCCCCGGGGCGGGGCCAATTTTGACCCCAGTGCTTTTAATTGAACAAACTTGGTAGACACCCATTAGAAGATGTTTCATGTTAAATATCTTAGCTCTAGCTCTATGGGTTCTTTAAAAGAAGATTTTTTAAGTTTTTACTATATGCATATAGGGAAAATCAATGACCCCCTGGGGCGGGGCCAATTTTGACCCCAGGGCTTTTATTTGAACAAACTTGGTAGACACTCACTAGAAGATGTTTCATGCCAAATATCTAAGCTCTAGCTCTTATGGTTTTTTAAAAGAAGATATTTAAAGTTTTTTCTTTCGGTTGCCATGGCAACCAGAGTTCTGCATGGAATTAAATTCTTTGAACAATTTTTTAAAGGTGACCACCAAAGGAACATTCCTGTGAAGTTTGGATGAAATTGGCTTAGTGGTTTATGAGGAGATGTCATTTAAAGTAAAAGTTTACGGACGGACGGACGCCGGACGAAAAGCGATCACAAAAGCTCACCCTGTCACTTTGTGACAGGTGAGCTAAAAATGAAGCGGGCACCTGTTTCATGAATTAAATTTCCGAGTATTTTTCCCTGTACCACGGTCATTTTAAAACAATTTCATACCTACGTGTGTGTGCGTGTGTGTGTGTTTTTCTTTCTATAATCATCTTTAGAAAGCTTTTTGGAATAAACTAGCAAGAATTATGGACCTGCGTGGATAAGAAAATAATAAAAAAAAAATCACATGTAATGTTGTTTCCGCACATACATGTATATGTCAAGGCACCGCGTTTGACATTTATTCGTTTTATACCGCGTTTGACATTTATTCGTTTTACTATTGATAAAAAATATTTTGAACATTGAAAATATCGTTTAATAGTTAATCAACATTAATATAAATAACAGACTGTCAAATTCCTTAGAATGGCGTCCTCTCGTAGTCGCTATGGCACTAGGAATCCGTTCGTTGCTCTTTAAACACATAAACCTTGTGTTTCTGCTATTAACATATTCCTATTTTCATCATAATCGTGGGGAAAAAATCTATAGTTACCAATAGGTCCCATGTCCTATATTTACTGGGAAAGCTGAACGAAATAATTTCTTTTATAAACTAGAAAATATTTTGTGAGGAGTCCATTTACAGAGTAGCCTTTCTAAAAAGATAATGATGATTCTGATATTTCTAAGAACGCTCTGACAATAACGAATAAGTTTTGCATCTACCCCAATAAAATAATATTTTCATCCTTTCATAGTTTTTTTTTGCATAAATAAATGTCTTAAATATAACTTTACTAAGAGTGTTTCGGCGTTTCTCAGTAACGCAGTACCGCATACACACCAGTGTAGTAATCAACAGTGTTTTTGTCACGTGACATTAACGGCGATGTCTGTATTTTGATGGTTCATGTGTTTACTTTTCTATCAAAATCTTTATGTTAGGAATATTTTCTCAAATAAAACATGAAATTGATGTAGAAATGAATAATCTTTAAAGGTATCGTAACAAATTTATTCAAATATGAATTCTAATACGATTTTAGACGGTCCAAAGCTTGCACTCAAAATCCCGGCGCAAATTTCACCACAGAAAAGGTACTTTTTATGTTGTACGTAGAGGCGAGATATTGCCCAGACACGAAAATAGCACAATATTTTGTCGCGGAGTACAATTAGTTGGACTAACCAAATGTCATGCAAAGATATCCAAACCTTAATTCTTGCTAGTTACGTGATAATTAGGGCAGCAATCGTGGCGAATTTTATGAAATGTGAACCCACTGATAAACTTTGAGGCTTTATTTCATCAAAGATTCTCTGTTCAAAAATATTGACTGAAGTGTCCCCAAATATTAAAATAGCTTTTGTTCAGATCACGCAAATTTATTGAACTACAGCATGACATAAATATGTCATGGTTCTGGTTGACTTTCCATACGGAATTGGCTTCAGCAAACAGGTTTAGCAGTACTATAAAACCTGTTCACTGAAGTCTCTTTAGCCGGTATAGATGGATACCGAAAATAAGCTATTTTCGCGAAAATAAGATCGCGGCTACGAAAATAAGATTTATTTTTGAAATAGTGCATTTATCTGTTGGAATAATTATGTAAGTAATATACTTATGCATTCATTGAATCATTTTACAGCAAATTAAAATTTCAGAACAAAAAAAAAATATTTTAAAAAGTGAAGTTTGAGCCGAAAATACTCTCACGAACATAGCTCAAATTGCCGTGTAAAGCGAAAATAAGATCGGGTCTACGAAAATAAGATTTATATTTGATATAATGTATTTAAAACGTATTTTTGTTGTTAATAATTGATTTGTATGAATGAAATAATAAATTTCAGAACCAAAAAAAAATTTGAATGTGAAATTTGAGCCCAAAATACCATCGTATGAAAATAGCTCAAATTGCCGTGTAAAGCGAAAATAAGATCGGGTCTACGAAAATAAGATTTATTTTTGATATAATGTATTAAAACGTATTTTTTGGTGTTATCAAATGATTTGTATGAATGAAATAATAAAGATTGAAATGTTTTGTAATGAAATATTAGACGTCTGTGCGGCAAATATGGTACATATAAATCCGTGGGTAAATATTCCAAATTTAATTAGTATAGAAAGAACGCATTCATGAACATTATAACCAAAATTGCGTCTACGAAAATATAGGCTATATAAGATTTACATGGTTCATAACTTA
>NW_026854434.1:0-12238 GCF_026571515.1 Ruditapes philippinarum | reverse complement strand
CAAATATTCAAATATACTACCCAATCCATATTTTTACACATTCATGTCTGTAACATTTGATTATTTCTATTTTCTTAACTTATCAGAAATATCATTTGTCAGATTCAATGTATAAAATAGATAAATACAGAATCCCGAAAGAAGGCCCAACACGGCAAAATTGAAAATGTTGCAGGCTCGGTTTGATTGAGCCTGTTCATGGACGGTACTGGAAAGTGCAAGTTACCGTCCACGCCCCCTAGCACCGGCTTAAGCAGAATTCAACATTTAAACATGAAATGGTAAAATTTTGAATTAAGAAACATCCGCAGATGTGTTCATACGGCGGTTATCATGGAACCTTCAATGTGACACAGTAGTGCCATTCCATGAAAAGCGGCGTATGGTCCCCAAGTAATAAAAAGCGTGTGCCCTAAACGAGAAAACAATGGGCGGAACTTAATAAAATGGAATTTTGAAAGGGGATCAGAGGTTATGAAGCCTGAGGTTATAAGTCTTCTATCCCCAACAAATCAGTTTGTGAGATTAACTTTATTGTCTTAGATTCGTTTCACACACTTTCCGATTAAATCAAGATTGAAAAATAAAAAAAAACTACAGTTAAATGTTTTGTTCTCTTAGCCTTGCGGTATATTTTCTCCGACATAAATCCTACAAATTCTATAACTGATGTCACGCATTGACATACATCCTGCGAAATAGTGGCCTCCAATATTTGTTACTTTATTATGGTTCATACTTGTTGTTATCATGTCAATCATGGCGATAAGGATGTCCTAGTTAACAAAATACAAGATCGTTTTATGTTTTTATGTTAATCGTTAAATAAAACGGAGGGCAGTAATGAAAAGACGCTCTTGCTTTTTAGAATAAAAATCTTTAGACTCATTATTTTTGCGTGAGGTGTTTTGTTAGTTTCCGTAATTTATAATGATTTACGGTTTTAATTTTAATAATAGTATAGATACCGATATAAAATCATTAAAATGCTATTCTACGCTCTAGTGGTAAGAACAACGGACTTGTAAGCACGTGTTTGCAAGTTCAAATCTTGGTCAAACCATATTAGTAGTGTTTTTTTTTTATAAAATGATTATTGTTTTCTTCTAATTATCTGAAATATTAGTTGATAAATTGTGTATTTCATTTCTAGCATATTTTTTATTTTATATATTTGATAAATGCATATTTGTTTCATTCATTTCAATCTTAAAGACTTTACACAGTGATTTGCATTCAAAACATACAAGTACAAGACAAAAAAAAAACCCATTAGATTCGAATCTGCAAGCACAATCTTCCATATTAAACTAACTGTATCTGGAAGTCGAATTCCTTGTCATCGAAACTAGCTAGACAAGTTATATCCTTGAAATTCTACTTTCATACATATACTGTTGAACCATGCATTAAAATCTGTATGGTGCATTATGGAATCTGATTAAAAAACCGACACAATGTCATTGAATATTCAAATGTCTCAGTCGATAATGCCATATAATATCACGAATGTATTAATTGTAAAGATTGTATAATTATCGCAAATTCTAACACGACCCGGATTTTTTTTCCTAGTGAACATAGAAGAACCGAATGTGTGTGTTATCATGCAATAAAATCACTTTTGACGTTCTATATTTAGACATGTGACGTAATCATTATAAACATGTAAGATACCTTCTTACTCCTGTCTGATTTGGTAGTTATACGTCAATATTACTGATCCACTATTACAGAAACAAAAAATGAAATGGATAAATAGAATGGATTTTTGTTCTTTGACTGATAGCAGAAATATATCAGGAGATTTGTAAGAATAATCTAGAAATAAATTCAATGTTTGTCAATCAATCATTTTTTTTTGTTGTATTTTCTAACATTTTCTCTAAATTATCAAATAATGATCTATTTGAGTAAGCTGTTCACAGTCAAATTTATAGACTAGTTAATAAATGTTGATGACAGTCAAAGCTTTGCGAGACGGCATTTCAGAGATGAGTATCCTATGGTTGTAGTTAATCTCGCATATGTAAATTTATGTTAAGATAGGTATCATTTTATATAGTTTGAAAACATCATAAACAATACTCATTCAAACTCTGTATAACAAGTGGGTCTGCTTTGATACAAAGGTTCTGGAGACAATTGCAAAGCATATCAACCTGCATAGCATCCTTTTTAATGTATTTTATCATATTGTTCTATATTACATAAGCTGGTTACAACTCTAACCTATTACACCATACCACGGTATTATTGTCAATTCGCACGCGAACTTTGCTTTGAAAAAGTTGATCAGCAATTCAAATAACATAATCGGATGAGCATTTAGTACGCTTAAACATTTCGGAGAGATTAACACAATAGAGTGTTATATGGTGATTTACAAGCATTATCGGCGGGGAAAGACCTCAAGTACCCCGCCAAACGTCAGGCACGAACGGTCACCGGAAAGGATCCATCGGCGGTACTTAAATCTAGCCAAAATAGCTTCGTTATAAGAAAGAAACTAAGGTCAATGATGCAATTAGAACACACAAAGGAGAAGGAAAAGGACGCCAATAATTTAAAATGTAAACTAAACCGAAAAAGAATTTCCTGGGGGCGAACTAATTTTAGATTATTTTGAATGTATTTACTTGCAAAGATAAGTAATCAAGAAAATGCAAATAAATAAGGACATTACAAATTGCCCAATTAAACAATCAAATGAGTATATGAATAAGTAAGTGGGCAAAGTGTTTTATTCAATATTTTAGTATTTACATTTGACATATACATCGCCTCTAATAATGTTTGTTATAAGAAAAAATAAAATAAATGATCATTTATTATCTTGCCTATAATGCCTAAACTGTAAATGAATAATAATAAAAATAATAGCACCAGCCATAAAGGCCTATCACTCACGTACCTCATTATTTCTTTTTTTTCAACGTATTTATAAACATTTAGCCGTAACAATTTGTTTACTGAATTATTATTAATTTTTTGTTACGGTATAATTATACAAATGTTACAGAGCGGTCTCTTTTGTTACAATACAACAACAATTATTCCCGATTCCCAATGTCATACTTTAAAATAAGTGTTAACGCTTAGAAGCATCCTCTAAATTCGGCGTAGCAAGGCAGACAATGTACTTTTTTCATCCCTTAAATAAAAAAGCAAACTGTATTCAATTTATAAAACAAAGTATTGTCACACATACGAGGGGTTATCCAAAAAATCGTGGACTTTCTTTGTTGCGTAAAATATATTTGATATATTGACTTTAACTTCTTACACGGCTTAGAAGAATAAATAACATATAAACACAGAAAAAATTCATGTTAGTAGCTTCTTATATAGTTAAGACACAAATCATTCAATATTTTACACATAATTTTGCATAATGTTTCATGTTTTGTAAGATTAACTGCAGTCTTATTTAACGCTTCCTTCTACACGAAAAAAATCTCTTGGAAATAGTTTGGCATATATAAGTATCTTACGAACAATAACTGTGAAATTTTGTGTACAAGCATTGAGACAACTATCAACCAAGACAGGTCAATAGACATGCGTTCGTAGGTCAGCCTTTAAACATGTTCAAATTTCAATGTTTTCCAAATGTTGTGTTGTTTTTTGAATTTATTCACTTCCACAAACAGTCGTTCATTAGTGGTGACGATTCTTGAATATGTTTTTGTTATTTTAAATACAATGTGGATGTAAAACTATCAAATCAAAATTAAACAAACTACCTTTAATTGTGTCGATTACGATTTAACAAACTGCGGACAATCTGTCATTTTGGATAAATTGAATGAATCGGAGTCAAAGGCTCGTATATATATAAAAGCAAACGGACCAACATGACTTTGTTGAAAGCAATCAAGCCTTCTTAAGTTCATTTTGGATTTTTTATGAGCGCTCGTCCTCATGTTCTGAGACAATCGTTTAAAATTGAGACTACAAGTGGGGAAAACAGATTCTTATATTCAAAATAATATTTCAGAATTTGATTTAATCTGTAATGCAGTATAAAATAAATAATAAAAATATGTGTTGTGAGTGTGGGAATTTTCGAAGAAGGCCATCTGCCAAAAAAAAAAGATTGTTATCAAACGAGTTCAGTACTGTAATTATTTATTTACGTCTGGAAAATGATCTTATACATGAAGATTAAGGTGACAACGGAGTCAATTATCACTGAAAATACCTAAAATGAGATTTTTTTTCTAAGTAGATTTATCCATCTTTTCTGAACACATTCGTGATTTAATTTTGGGAGCAGTTAGTCCCAAAAATGTGTTTTAAACGTTTTAAAACGGTACCTGTGCCATTTTTATCTGCTATTCGCGTAACCTGTCAATTATCGATAACGCTCCGTCCCCTGTTAAGGCAACAATGAGGGAAATCGGTAGTTCCATATATGCGTGAATTACCGGTCCAAACTGGTCCATACTACTCGTAATTCATGTATCGTACAAATACCGAATATCATCTACCTTTTATTTAGCCTTTTTTTATAAAATAAGAAATTGTCTGCCAATATACGTTTTATAATGTATGAAACATAAATAAGCTATCGTCGGATACCCACGGCCGAACCATTAACATTTATCATTTACTGCATGTTATGTGACATGATTATCAATCGTGGGTATCCGACGATGAAATAATTAAGCATAGCGACAAATCGCACGACCACGGGGTTGATTAAAAATATAGTTGCTAAAATATCCATAATGTGTGAAAATAATTTGTCTGTCCCGTTAATCTAATAGATATTACATTGTGTTTATGGACTTTGTACGGATTCAAGGGCCGCTTGCTTTACATTCAACCTCGTTTTCTAACAATGTCAAGTAAAACAACGACAAAAACAGACAACACTTTTTATGTGAACGCCTATATGACTTGTGGTAAGGTGTCCCTGACAAATTTCTAAACCATTTTAGGTTGTCTAAGATTTATATCAATTTGGAGGAAAAAATATATAATATCCTGTTTCTACCATGGACTTTAAAAGACCGTCAGAAGCTCAGTTTTTTGTTATTTTAATTTATATTTTAACGGAATTTCATACACGAATACACAGAGTGACAATGCTGATAATAATAATAATAATAAACTTCAAAAGTGAAACAATTAAATACCCCGCTAGCGGTGCGCAAATACTTTCCATTTCCCCCTACCAAGTGCCTCAAATTTTACCGAAAGTCACGTGACATGTGCGACCGATACCAGACGGACGGTAAATCACGTTAAGATTTGCAGAAATTTCTGTTATAAACTGATATTAATCAGCAACTGTTTAATTGGTCAGATGTCACTTGGTCATAAAATGTTGTTAGACTATGTTACCGCAACTTGTGACCCTCTCTGGTGCGATATTTGTGTATTATGCAATTATTTTGCGTGAAACGTAGGGGTCCGAGACAGAACAGCCGATTTATGACACTTCGTTTGATGCGGGTCGGACTAACATTGAAACGGCATAACTTTTTTAAAAAACAAGCAATTAACATGCGTTTTAAAGCACATGAAAGGGAATTCATTTACGGAGGGAACCGTGTCAGGGATTTTTGTTTGCTCAATCAGCGGCCTATTTATCTTTAATAACGTAATATGTATGGTGAAAAAAGTCGCATAAAATGTTTGACGTTACGTAATATTTTTTTGAGAAAAGATAGAAAAAAATTGAGACACGGTTCCCCAGATATTATAAGTATGTTTATTTTCCAAAAGTTTGATGACAAAAAAATTAATAATGACTTTGATATGACGATTTAAAATTTTAGGATTTTTATTAAAAATCAATCACTTACAAAGGCATTTTTTTCAAATATGTTATTTTTTATGATGATCAATGACATTTAATGCACAAAGATTAAATAAATAACAATTATCTCTAAAATAAGTTGATTTAAATGACATTAATGTGAGTACCACGGAAAGTGTCTGTTGTTACCTTAAGAAACATATTCAATCTACACACTATAGCACTATTGAATAAATACTAGTAAACACCACACTAATTGTTGTTTTGTTGTTTATGTCTTTTAATGGATATGTTTATATTCCTTAGTATCATAGTATCGCATGCATATATCTAGTAGGAAATAGCGCTTATGTGTGATTAAGTGGTAACCCTTTGCCTTAAGTATAGAGTAGCAAAACCAGTTTGCAGTATCCTTGCAGTCTGGCATGGTTCCATGCTGATAAATGTTCAGTTTGAACGCAGTGTTCCATATCCATATACATAAATAAGTTAAGCAGGATAAGTGTTACAGGTATTAAAATTTGCATCATGGTGGACTTTGCAGTTTTGAAAAAGCAAATTAAACATGAAGTTTAAAAATAATATTTCATAACAGGAACATGTTATAATGTTGATGATTATCAAAACCTCAATATAGACCAAGTGCCGAGGATTCAATTAGTCGCAGTACAATCTGCGTATCATGATCATTTGTAAACTTCTTTGCCGCCCTTAGTTGTCTAGATTATAAGATGCAGTGTAGCTGATCAAAAAGCTTGGTATATAAATCATTTTCAACATATAATAAAACTATTGTTCGAAAACACTATTAATATGTTATATTAAATGTTTTCTATTTTGCAACTATTCCGGTGGGGGATGTAAGCCTCAGAATACAATGTCATTGTAAAATATTATGGAAGTGTTGTAAAAATACAGTTCTTGTTCTTATATGACGCAAGACAGCTATAAATGACAAGATTAATGTTCAAAAGTGATTTGTCGTGACTAGGACGACCAGAAACGGCTTGAGATTATGAACGCAATTTATCATTATATTTGATCTGTACGTGGCATTAATCTCAAAAGATTGTTGTTATAGTAAATGTATAAGGTAATAATTCTGGGTCTGTAAAGACAGACAGTTATATTTATTTTTTCCATACTACAAATGTATATATATGTTTCGTTTGTTAGTGTTAAATGGACAATAAAAATACAACAACAATAAGTTTTATTTAAACAAAAACACTAATGCTTGATTATAAATAGTTTTATTTTCAAGATGTTATAACACACCTCTTAAATAGATTCCACAGGGATTTTTATAGACATTTAATATAACGGGCTGTAAACAAGTTGCGATATTTATACTATTTAATGTAGGTAGCTAACAATAATAACCTTTTTGAAAAATTTCTTTGTTATTTGATCTTTTATTGTTAGAAAAATCACGGTCTTACAAAATTGAAGCCATGTCTTAAAACTACAACATATGAACACGCAACACTTATAAGGCAAAAGTAAAGATTTACAATAAAAATACTATGAACATGCCCAGGGCTGTAACAGTGTTTGTCAAACTGTTAGAACTCATTTCTGAAAAAGTGGATATTTTATTCTATGTTATGTTTCACAATTTATTTAACACTTATTTTTTCTTCATGTTGTTAATGAATGGTGTTTGTGTTTTATCAAATGATGACAAAAACAAATAGTTTACGAACAGCAAACAACTCTTTTTAACTTAGTTTACTCGGTTTCACGATATTAAACAGTTATTATTCTGTTATTTTGTTCTTGAACATTATTTTTTGTAATATTCAAATGATGATGCAAAAGACACAGTGATAATCACAACTCAGGCGTAGCGTTAGACCTTTCAATCACTGACAAATGAAAATTGTTGTTGTTTTAGATATGTCTGACTTGTGTTTTCGTTATATGCCAAAAATAATATGAGGTCCAACATATTAAACACGCATGCAAACTAAAGCTCCTTAACGCCGTTATATCATTTTATAACAGCACAATTTATTGTTCAAATTAACCGGGACTTTTCTATAACAAGTGTATATCGTAAGGTATCGTGTAAGAATTACCGTCAACATCAATACGTCTAGCATATTGCTACACAATATAACTAAAAATAAAAAAGGAACACATTTAATAACAACAAACATGCACATGTTATTTTGAATTTTTCATTTCTTTAGAAAGTATATTTTCTTTTGTTTGCACTCGGCGAACATGTGTCAAAACAACTGAATCATTCTGACCAACCTTTACGAAAGGTTTTAGCTTAAACATTTGTCTTATGTTCGGATATAATATAAATATAATTGTTAAGCTTGTAGAATGCAGCCTTTGTAACGTAGTTAATAACTGATATATAATTTTAACATGACCCTTTGGGATTTAATCAGTCTGGTTCATATCCGCGTGTCAGTTTTTTATTACATTACCACGCGGAACATTATAACTGTATCAATTATTATAACACTTGTAAGTGCGCATTATATTCAATCAATACTCCCCTTATCACGGTGCATATCCATATCGGTACCCTCTTTGCGAAATCTGCTCAAACGGTACCCTCTTTGAACATGCACAGGTCATTCTCTGCTAAAACAAACCAGCGATGGATAACAATCCAGTAAAATTTCATTGTAATAAGGAAAGGAGGTATGCCACTTAGAAAAGATGTATACCACGGAACACTAGAATGTTTTATTTATGTGCTGATTTGTCATGTGCCAGATTTTCATGTACTGCAACTTCACAATAAGCTACAAAAAAACGACATGTCTTGCCTCGCCCATCACCTCGACATATTTGTCGGGCTGAAATGAACCTGTGGCTTGATTACATATGCGTCATACATATTTAATATGTTCATATACATATCATCTTCGGACAAATGGCAGTATATTGTCAAAAATAAATAAAAACAACCTACTTCGGTTTTGCAGCGGCACGGGCTACCTCTCTTCATTTGATTTTTTATATCACAGGTACCCTCTCATTTTTGAACATATAGGTACTTAATAAAATGGAATTTTGAAAAGGGATCAGAGGTTATGAAGCCTGAGGTTATAAGTCTTCTATCCTCAACAAATCAGTTTGTGAGATTAACTTAATTGTCTTAGATTCGTTTCACACACTTTCCGATTAAATCAAGATTGAAAAATAGAATAAAAACTACAGTTAAATGTTTTGTTCTCTTCGCCTTGCGGTATATTTTCTCCGACATAAATCCTACAAATTCTATAACTGATGTCACGCATTGACATACATCCTGCGAAATAGTGGCCTCCAATATTTGTTACTTTATTATGGTTCATACTTGTTGTTATCATGTCAATCATGGCGATAAGGATGTCCTAGTTAACAAAATACAAGATCGTTTTATGTTTTTATGTTAATCGTTAAATAAAACGGAGGGCAGTAATGAAAAGAGGCTCTTGCTTTTTAGAATAAAAATCTTTAGACTCATTATTTTTTCGTGAGGTGTTTTGTTAGTTTCCGTAATTTATAATGATTCACGGTTTGAATTTTAATAAAAGTATAGATACCGATATAAACTCATTAAAATACTATTCTACGCTCTAGTGGTAAGAACAACGGACTTGTAAGCACGTGTTTGCAAGTTCAAATCTTGGTCAAACCATATAAGTAGTGTTTTTTTTTATAAAATGATTATTGTTTTCTTCTAATTATCTGAAATATTAGTTGACAAATTGTGTATTTCATTTCTAGCATATTTTTTTTTATTTTATATATTTGATAAATGCATATTTGTTTCATTCATTTCCATCTTAAAGACTTTACACAGTGATTCGCATTCAAAACATAAGTTTTGTAAAATACAAAATTCATACAAGTACAAGACAAAAAAAAAACCCATTAGATTCGAATCTACAAGCACAATCCTCTATATGAAACTAACTGTATCTGGAAGTCGAATTCCTTGTCATCGAAACTAGCTAGACAAGTTATATCCTTGAAATTCTACTTTCATACATATACTGTTGAACCATGCATTAAAATCTGTATGGTGCATTATGGAATCTGATTAAAAACCGACACAAGGTCATTGAATATTCAAATGTCTCAGTCGATAATGCCATATAATATCACGAAAGTATTAATTGTAAAGATTGTATAATTATCGCAAATTCTAACACGACCCGGATTTTTTTCCTAGTGAACATAGAAGAACCGAATGTGTGTGTTATCATGCAATAAAATCACTTTTGACGTTCTATATTTAGACATGTGACGTAATCATTATAAACATGTGACGTAACTACTTAAATGCGTGGCGCTGAAATAAGTACGGAAACAAATTAAGCGCAATTTAGCTGAATATCAGGTATGACAGCATTTATTTGTTAATGTGCGTGTTATAATCGAAATAATATATCCAAATCGGTGATGTTTAGCTTGATAGAATCACTGTTTATCGTTCGGATGCACATCATTATAATTCCGCGCATCCGAACTCCTAACAGTGATTTTATAACGATAAAATCACAGTTTGGGATATATTATTTCTTAAATAACTCTTTACAAAAATATCTTGTATAAGGTCAAAGCACCTTATGAATGTGTAATATTATATAATAAAATATGAAAATCCATAATTGATGACACCTGAGAAAAAACGTTACTTAATTATTTATTTTAGACTTTTAGACTAAAATTTGTGTCAAGCATTATTCACCCTATTCAAATCATATGAAAACGGCTTCAGTTCGATAAGTGATCAAAGGAGAATTGAATGAATTGCCAATTTATTCCATTCGAATATGTGATTAATTACGTTTGATGTTATCAAAATATGGTGTATGTAATAACTGGTAAAATAAGCATATTTGTCTCTCTCAATTGGAAATGTTTTTATTCTGTATTTGCTATTTACCCATTTTACTTTCCGCATTTGGTTTTATGTTCCGAATATATGACAAACTAAAATCCATTTCAAACATCGGATGCAATCAAAATATTTAATACGCAATATAAGTGTTTTTTTTATAAACTTCATGCCTGCACACGTTGTCCATAGTTGACAACAAATCGAACATAAATTGCAGTTTAGAGGAATCTTCTTTAATATAATCCTCTTTCTAAACGTCTACCAAGCGTATGTAATATCACAATAATCAAACGGCTATCTAAGAAGTCAAAAGTCGTGTTTCTGTATATGCTGTATTATTCGCCTTTGTTACTCACTCATGTTTACCAAAAAGTAGGTAAAAAGGAGGAACAATATATCAAGAACATATTTTACATACTTACTGTTCATATAAATTCAATAGTTATGAAATATTCTATACATATAAATAAAAACTTATTTTATATGTATGGCCCTCTGCAATTTAAAAATTATTTCCTGTGGTATACTTTACTTAATGTTTCATGCATAAAAATAATAAGTTATGGATTTAGTCAATGATTTACTTTATTATGTTAGATAAGTTTGTCTTTTTTATTAAGCAGACTTTAGAATAATATGAATATTTGACCTGCACCGATCTTATATTATCTCTTTTAAATATTATATGCATAGTCATTTCAACTTATATAATAAGTGATCTCAGACTGTACTGTACTTATATTTAGTGAAATATACAAAATATTGGTTCACGTATAAATGACATGTATCTATCTAATAGTATCGTTTATTCCCTCCGTATATTTCATTCACGGTTAGGATGGTAATATAGAAAAGTATCAATCAATTGTTTATATCGTCGTGTTGAAAGTAAGCATATACCGTTTGTTTATTTATTTTTATGATGCTTTACACTGATATTTCAATATTGTAACAAATATAACATATAACAATCTCACTACTGTGTATATTGATAAATTTGTGGCATCGGTTTCCTGTCTTTCTATCCGAGACAGACCATCAGAGATAGGACTTTGAATAGTTGATAGAGCTGAAAATGTTTGCTTGATTTGCAATAAATACATTTTATATAAGCCGGTCGGTAGATGTTTAGCCAAAAGTAAATAATGATGTTTATTGTTATCATAAATAACACAAAATTCTTTTAATAGCTGTTTCATCGACTGCTGCCTTGAAGCAATAATCGAATAACAACTGGCCATACAATGGCATGTAGTATATCTCTGAAAGATAAGTTTGGACTCGAATGAAATGAACTTAATTTTGTGCGACTTGTAACATTTTCTTTATTCTGATGATAGGGTTTGTAGATTCAGACAAATTATATGTCACCAGTTAAATCGTATTATCGATTAGTACAGATATGTGTACATGCATATATTGTAAAAGTAGAATTCCACGCTCTTGTGATTAGTATCGTAAACGGACTGTATTCTTCATTTTTTGACAGTATGTATGATATCATAAACAAATGTTAGTGTATTCTGTAACAAAGTTACCTGTTACAGATATTTTATATCTATAACGGACTGTATTATTTATAAATTGACAATACGAATGAAATTATAAAT
>NW_026854433.1:0-74734 GCF_026571515.1 Ruditapes philippinarum | reverse complement strand
TTTATAATAATAATAATAGTAATTATAATAATAATAATAATAATAATAATAATAATAATAATAATAATAATAATAATAATTATAATCATAATAATCATAATTATAATAATTGTAATACTAGAAATAAAAATTATCAATATAATAATAATAATAATAATAATAATAATAATAATGATAATAATAATGATAATAATCATTATAATAATAATAATGAATAAAAGTAATGATTACATAAATTATAATCGCATCATGGAATTTATTCTTCTTCCTTGTTTTCATTATTATTATTATTATTATTATTATTATTATTATTATTAGTAGTATTATTTATCATCATAGTTATAAATAATTCGTAATCTCTTATTAAAAGGAAATCAAATGGATAACTGTGAAATAATTTGAAAATGAATCATTTGATGAAAATCCAGTTGGATTATTTTCCAATAACTTTTATTGGAAAAAATTCCAGTTTGAATTTTTTCCAGTTAGAATTTTTTCCAACAAAAATAATTGGAAATAAATCCAATTGGATTTTCATTTTTTTTAAAACACCTTATTGGTAATTCAGCGTGTATAATTATTTTAATTTCTCTCTATCATTTGCCTTTAATTATTATCGCTTTAATACTTATTAAAATTTTTCTGTAAAAATCCAGTCGAATTTTTTTTCCAGCTTTCAAAATGGGATTTTTTTATTTTAGAGAATAAGTTCTTCAAAAACTAGTCAGAAAGTCATTAAAGGATGTATGAATGGTTATTTTTATAGTTTAAGCATTGCTGGAAAAATTGAAATTCCCGTTGGAATAAATAATAATGTTGGAAAAAATTCCAATTGGAATATAAGTAAATTCCGGCCGGACAGCATAATTCCGGGCGGAATACATGAATTTCCGCCCGGACAAATTTTTTAAAATACACTTTTTGATAAGAAAAAAAAATTAAAATAGCTTCAAATGAAGTCAATTATTTATAATTAACATTAAATCTATCGGATGAAATGATTTTTAAGTGTTTAGGGCAAGTATAAATGGTAGTGAAGTTTGCCACTATCCCGGTGGTGCAAAGATTTCCGGTGGCTGTTAATAATGAAACTATGCCCGAGCAGCTACAATTGAACAATAAGCCTTGTTAGCACTTTGGCCCCTGTCGCTGTCGGAAAATGATATGCACCACATCTTTATAGTCGTATTCCTGTTTGAGTAATCTTGGTCGCCGCCGGTCATTATCCGAAGTAAAATGAATGTTCATTGGCATTATTCGTTATTGATTGATTCAGTTTTGTACATAATTTCTTTATAACACCATTCAACGCAGTAGAATCTCTTTTAGAGCGCAGGGGTGGCTGTGTCAGTTCTGTTCAACCGCTGCTAATCAAAAGAGTTAAAGCGCCAAAAGCACACAGCTCAATTTCGACAGAAAGGTAGTGAGATCTCAGAAAACGCTAAGCCTTTGCACTGCGACACATTAACACAATTGCAGATCTTCTGTTGTGTTGTAGAAATTTTACGGCATTGCTACGTTGTCCTTTCAGCGACCAACAATACTATTATCAGAACATCAACTGACGGCATTTGTTTTAATTGTGTGTTTAGTATTGATATGACTTTTACGCAGCCTTTAGTATCGTTTTGGTCATATATCGGCGGTCAGTCCACTATATAGGATTTTGTCGATATCTAGTCAGAAATTACAATTAAATTCAATATTCGAAATAAGTTGTAACGTAGAATTTCGGCGCGACCGAGGATCAAACTAGCGGCATTTAGATAAAAAGGGCATATGCTCACACCAAGCCGGCGTTTGTTTTGCCTTTGCTTAAAGTTAGTGGCATATCGGTGTTCTACTCAAACTCGATTCCATTACGATGTTTTATCAATACATACATTCGTTCAGCAACTTGGCGTTCTGGCTATTTATAAGATGACATTAGAACCCCGCTCAAGTATTACAAGTAACAAACGATACAATCCAAATTGAAAGTTTCACAATGTAAGAAAGCAATATATGACCTTATTTGATTGTAACAGCGTCGAAGAAATACTTGAAGAAGATTGTATAAAACAAACAAAAAGAAACAACTACTTCGTGATTTCGATGTTAATTCTTAAAAAACATTCTTGTATTTTAGAACATTTGGACTTAATTATCTCAATTTTTGATATCTTAAATACGTTAGAATGTCCTCTTTCCTGTATAATATATATGAGTTATTGGTGATACAGAAATACATTACCTAGTATGTAATATTGAAATAGCGTTTGAACTGACACATAATGACGGTAAAAGTACTTCTTACAATTGATAGCTCAACCACAAGGTTAAAAGGTGGTTTTATTGGTTTCATTATTCCTTTTCTCACACATGTGTATTTTGAAGTGACTGCCTCTATAAGTACTGTTAATAAAAACGTTTTCAGGCAACAAATAGGAAATTTCATAATAAATTAAGATCATTAACTTTTGCACGTGATTTTATAAATTGACTGTATCCGATAGGATGATACGTTTCAATACGTCAGGAATTTCATTTATGTTATATAGCCAGTAATCTAACTATGGGCGTTTGGCAAAGGCGGATGCTTATCATTGAATGTTCCAATTGCATCGATGAAACATTCTGGGCAATATTAAGAGCCTCACAAGAACTGTCCCTGTACAAACGTTTTGTAAAGGGAACAATGAGAGGAATATGTGTGATATTTCTGGGGTATATATTTTAAATTGTATGGCGAGTAATGAACATGAAATATGCAATTAATCTTAATCCTTTAACAAATATCGTTTAAGAGGCAGTTTAGGCACTTACAACTATGTGCAACAATATTCGGCGATATGGTAACCGATTAGTTCCGAACATGCAAAACATAAATTGAATTTCAATTACTCCATAACTAAAGGAAGGAGTTATCATCCCAGTGTGTGGAAAATAGTCAAATTGTACAGAAAATGTCTTTCATACAATGGAGATACTAGATCAAACATACGTACGATAATCCTAGAAATAATAATCGTTTCTCATGCGCACGATATAAATAAAAACACATACATGTCACTTTTGTGACATCGTAATTTTGGAACTCTTTTTTTTCTAAGATTATTTTATGTATTTAGTGTTGCTTCATATTCTTGTCAAAAGTATCAGCTAGTTTATTTTAAGTCGCAACTTATTCTTTCATGTTAAACTAACTTCAGTTATTCATTTGACATCATAAAATAATCGTTCAAATACAAATGATAAATGCGGTTTTAAAAGGACATGTGCGCTCGTTTATCTCAATCCTTGATGGATAACAATTTATGGAGTCCAATATGCTTTTTATATCATATTTTATTCCAGTGTTATAGAATGAAAAATGATATCATTGCTATTTCAATAAATGATTAATAGTAAAATAAACACTTATTCTTTTACAATGTCTTGGTAATATTACCCCAACCGATTTATCTAAATCACAAATATAGTATTACAAGTATCGAACATGTTTATACAAAAATATCACACTTTTTGTTTCAATTTAATATATTCACAATTTCACATCCGCTCTCTTTGATATAGATATAGCCTGGGATTCAGGCGTTGATATTTTTTTATTTATTCATAACTTACGCGCTATTTCATACTCGATCGTCATAGATAACACAACATCTCTGGTTTTGATAGTATCAACGCCTGGGGAAACCTGCGGGGTTTCCCATGTAATTATCGACTAAAGATAATCCTATTAATAGACCGATTAGCACGTGACCAACAAATAACATGATTAAATCGAAATCGAGGCGAAGATGATAAATGTTGAAAATTTGACGCCATTTACCATTATAAATTGAGTCCAGCACAATTATCTGATGCTCACACACTTTATCTTCTTTAACTAATCACACCTGTTGATCAAATTCACTTATCATGCAATAAACTTTGTCAACGAGTGTTAGTTTTTAATCGGAAATGGTGTTTTGAAAGCGAGGCTCCGTAACTGTTCGTTGAGCTTCGGATCACTTCGTGGAAATTCCGTTTCTATTTTTAGAAACTAGTTTGTTGTTGCATGAATTATCGTTCTTTAATAACACCCGTAATTTTCGGGGTGTATACTAGGTGGCGCTTCGATCGAAAATTGTATTTCCCCAGGCTGTCGATTTGCCGAACAGAAGCACATAAAAAATCGACAGACTGGAACCCAGGCTAATATAGATATATTAGCTTTGTTCATGTACACTATAACATCTGATGACAATAATTATTCATTCTATTTTTTTAACAGTTATAATGATGAATCGATGAAAATTTATAAATTAAAAAAGAATTTTTAAAAAGCTGAAAGCTTTTTGTAATCGCTGTCATAGCAATACACAGCAATACTGGTTGTTAAAACACCTTTTTCTTTGCATTGTTTAACTTCAAATTATGTCCTATAATAGTTATATTTATATTGAAAAAGATGTCAAGCAACATATATGTTTTCATTTATTTATAAGATAGAATATGAACTCGAATTCTTACTTTGCTAATTAAATTTACAACTGAGCCAGACCATTTCAATATAATTATATGCCCATATTTTAATACAATATGTGTATATCTTAAGACTTAGACAAACAATTAGGGAAACCACATGTTTGCCATAATATAGTCTAAGTTTATTTATTTACGCCGTTAATTTACAGTAAACATAACGAAACTGTCATTCGTGTAGTCTTATATTTATAGACATTTTTCATCAAGAAATTGTGTCCATTGACTCTATTAATCTTTCTGATATTTCCTATTACCATATCCGAGTGATTTTCCTAGCGAAATGTACTTTTTTCTTTATTTTCTTATGATTGAATCTAAGACTTTTGTATATTGCAGGAAATGAGGATTTTGAAGTTTCATAAGTAACTGCTTTTTGAAATATTTGAATGAGGTGAATTGATTCGTCTCAAAAATTGTGAATTCAATAGCAATATGTCTTGCCTGAAAATAAAACAAAAAAATCGTATTTGCAAAGCATATTTAGAACATTGTTTTTTAAATGTAAAATGAATGACAGCAAAGTTCACAAAGAAAGAGTAACTTTCACAGTAAAAGTACCCCTCCACATCGGAACTTTGCAACCACACACTTGTGCAACGAGCAGTTAAACAAAACGAGAAAATACACTATGAATTTATTAAAGGGTCTGTACTATTCAATTTGTTTATATTCATGATACTGAGCAATTGTCATGACAAATCATTTTAACATTTTAAGTAGAATAAGCATACATCAAGACAAATTGCCTATTAACTATTATTATTGTCAATATGGAATCAAATGTTCCGATTCAGGATCTCGCCTATATATTCCGAAATCATTTACGTACTTCTCAATAACATATAACTATTTGAAGGAAAAGACAAAAATGTGCACTATAAATGCTTTCATATTGAATGTTTCAGATTCAAATGAGTCGAGATTTTTCCGGTTTTCTATAACGTAATCTTACACTAGCATAACTTTAATGCGTAAAAGTCAGTAAATATACGATTAATAATGGTTTACGGCTGAACATGATTATGTGCGATGACATGAAAACATGAAGCTTTGCTTAATGCTAAGCATGTTGTACATCAAAATCCTTGCCACAGAAACTAAAAATACAGCAAACATTTGATAGATACGTCTCGCTGTATGTTTTATTACTCACGACACTTAAGCATGTCAATGTAGAAAGTGCTATTTAGAACATTAAATTGTGTCAGTTTTTTAAATATTGGTAGTGTATAAAAAAACTGACGCAGTAGTACTGAATGACAATTGATCTTATTTGATATCACTTACATTTTTCTTAAGTGTACGATTGAAATAAATTTGCCCGACGAAATACAACCTTGGTAAATTATTTGCACTCTGTTCCTGCTACAATTCTAAACTGTTGCAACGTAATTTATTTCCTGAACATTGACTTTGATAAGAATATTTTATAAAGACACCCATTAACTGGTTGCAAGTAAAAAGTTGGTCCCGGGTAGAACATTTGTACACTAGGTAAATATTTTTATAACACAACTTATTACTGAATATAATAGAGAGAGGCGTGAACAGTTGCTTTCTATTACCAGTACAGTCCATGAACAGACACACTCAAACTGAGCCTGCAGCATTTTCAGTTTTGTCGTTATGGTCGTTTTTTATGGATTCTGTTTTTTTCTCTTTTCTTTTTGAATCCCAGTTGCGGAAGGATCTTTGCTGATAAATTTGCATCTTTCTGAATGTACACAATATAAGTTATCATATCAAATGACTTTATAGGAAGTCTGTTACGGTTGATTCCAATCCTATTTTCCTAACTCCCAGTACATTTAGCGATAATTGCGTCACGGATACAATTGTCTGGCTCAGCGCTTAAGAACGTTGCTACTTTCGATCCCAAATTCGGATGTATTTTTTCCGATGCATGGAGGGCTTTGTGTTTCTTATTGCTATCAAGATATTATAGAATAATCAACTCGTATGTATTCATTAAATTAAATTTTTCTGGGACTTAATTCGTTTTAACGAAATATTAATTCGTTTTTACGAAATATTTTTTCGTTTTTACGAAATATTAAATCGTTATAACGAAATATAAATTCGTTGTTACGAAATATTAACTCGTTTTTACGAAACAATAATTCGTTTTTACGAAATAATAATTCGTAATTACGCAAAAATAATTCGTTTTTACGAAATATTAATTCGTTTTAAATAACGAAATCTTATTTCGTTTTCTTGTAACCATGAACAGTCACGATACCTTCATTCAGTAATGAGGACAGCAAGCAAAATCATATACTTAAGTTATTGGTCAAACATAGAGTTTGAATTGAAGGTCATTGTGAGCTTGACATATAACCTACTAACCTCACAATCAAAACGGGTCATTTAAGATCAACATTGCCACAAATTATAAGGATTATAAACCTAATGGCTCTCATGTTATTATATTTGAGTGAATAGGGTTATTGAATGAGAAATCATTTTCAACCCAAAACATCCATTTCCCCCTCTTTTTCAAAAACATATTCCTAACAGCCGGCAAAAACATCAAAATTTTATATTTTCTGAGACAATTGTGCATATTGTGATTTCGTTTAATTACAGATTTATTTCGTGAAAAACGAAATATTAATTAATATGTGAAGAATTATGAACCTAGTGAAAACCATGATAATTATATGGTGTTTTTTTACACAACGATAAGTGTTTCCAATTGATTTCTGCATGATCACCTTAAGCAGGTGTTGCCTGTATTTCTTTAAATCTTTTAACGACTTGTCTTTGTTATGCGGCTCCATAATCTCTGATTTCTTTACTGAATTTTATTGTTAAACAAATATGCTTTGTGTTTTAACTTCGGACCTAACGCCTCTTTTTTTTGGAATGGCTTTCGTATGTCGCAGTTTACCGAAGTTTCAAAGTTCAGAATTCCACCATGTTGTCATATCTAATCGTTAAGTTCAGAATAACCCTGTCCAAAGGGCACAGAAGCTAGCTTGCATTTACCAATATCGTCTAAGGAAAAACGCAATATTTCTAATTTTGTCATATTATTGCGTTCTTTTGGAATGTTTTTGTCTATTTGATAACCCGAAATTTCGATTTGAATACAGACAATATGGCTAAGTATATCAGAACAGTGTCCTGTTGATATCTCGATGCATTTAAAACCAGAAAAAACTCAATGTCAACTACTGCATTATATGATACAAAATATCAAAATCTGCGCAAGGTATTTACTTCATCAGAATTGGTATGCATCATGTAACGTCTAATGACCTGCATTTGGATAATGAAAAAAAAACGTGTTACTATAAATAAGGCTATTCAGTTTTGAAAACAATAACGTGTCCAAAAATATTGGATTTAGGGAAACTTCCTCTCCTGTATTTCATAACATATGCAAAAATCACTAAAAACTGTTAGATGTATTTTTCAATCAAATTGACTTAACATGAATCTAACATTGAAACAATTTGTACGACCGTTCAAGCCATAGCTAAAAATGTTGAATTTAAGATATTGGGTGCTTGGCAAACGTTGAGTTATATATATTAAAATATTATTAAATAGGAAAGGACTGTACTTTACCATGAATCTGAACACCAAAGTATGCAAATTCAGAAATGAGTATCACCGATTCCTCGGAAGTGTTTTATTTAAATTACATCTCAAACCACAAGTTTACTTGTCTAGAAACATTTTATGTACATTTATATATCACGTTTATTTCAGTTTCGTTTGATACGAACTGGGAATCAAGTTTGATAAATTTTAAATATATACTGTTAACCCTTTTGACTTTATCCTTTGATTTCTTTCCCAGACGATATCAAACATTTTAACCCAATTAGTTTGTGTTACATTTCTAGCGAGGTTACATTTTCTGTTTAAATTGAGACACTGATCCGAAGCAATATATGACCTTTGGTTAAATTTGTAGCAACATTGCAAGCATTTATGTGTCAATGTCAGCTTACATTATTATTTTATATATTTACTCGAGGACCAGATTGCAACGGTGTAAAACTGGTTTTAAGCATTTAGCTATTATAGCGGTTCAGACAATTAAGTTTTTGTCATTTCTATGGAAAATACAACAACAGATAAGCGAGGTTTAATGTTGTCATTTAGATTGCCTGAGGACGGAAATTATAGAGATAGGTATGACATTCAGATATAAGAACAGGACTGATTACTGAATATCAATAACATTTTGTTTTAGCAAAGTATACCTAATTTATCTTTATACTGCATTTGTCTTTTTGTCGTTTATATCAGTTACAAATTAATGATCATTTTAGTGATTAGCCTGTCCGTGCTCTGTCCTGTGCTCTGTCCGGTTTTTGTTTGATGTCCGCCTGGGCTCCTTGCCACTGGTTCTCGTTATTGGGTGGGGGTTGCGTTTATTGAACGCCGCCTTCCTTGTTGATCTTTTTTATCATATTTTATCATAGTTTACTATTTTCAACATGTAATGATTGAAGTTTATTTTAGTTGTGACCCTAATATTCATTATCCTTTTCACTTAACACAACACTTCTCTTACATAAAACATGTCATCATATACCTTTCCTCATATAACTTATTAGGTAATGGAAGGCTAAATACTATTTGTAGATTTGGAAACTTGGGATATATTCACAGACATACAAAGACCATTGCTTTTCATTAGATGAAAATAGATATTGAAACCCTGATTTCAGAATCAACTATTATTATTTGAAATTCAATTTAAAGTGGAAAGTCTGCTGATGTTATAATGTAAACGAGAAGTTCTAAACATACATGACATGACCACATAACGGATATTGGCGCTCGTCTGTAGACGATATAGGACAAGTTAAAAAGGTTTAGTCAATAGCGGAAGGAAGTTTGTATCGTCTAGACGTTTGAGATTTGTCTTCCAAACGTCTTGATGATACATACTATATTGTCAAATTTTCATTTAATCATTTTTTTGCACTTAAATATCCTTTAATATATCTATTTTAAACTACCAAGTAAAGATACAACGTTGATTTACCATTCATTTACGGTTTACAGATCACACGCTCCTCTATGATTCAAACATGGGTCACGTGACCTACCAGACGGACCTCAAACATTAATTGTATTTTAATAATAACACTTATTTATAATAACAAGAATTTATTTCAGGTTAACTGCATGCTAATGTGTCTCTAATTTTCAATCAAATATTTTACAAATTTAAACAGTCAGATAATTCAGGGAAAGAGCTATTCAAATGTTCTATTATTTTGAATAATGGCAAAAGTCTGCAACGTTTACAATAATTCGGTTGTTTTGTTGTTCAGCAATATATGTATTCTATTTATAATAACATGATGTACGATATATAATTAATCTAAAACACAAATCTGTAAGAGAATGTAAAAGATTGTTATCTTTTTTAATCTTACTGTTTACAAAGAAACTTTTCAATGCGTTCATTTGGGTTGTTCCTAAGTAGAAATTAAGATTTTCTCCATTTAATTATCTTAACAATGAAATGTTAATGTTTTATCAGTGTACTGTCTATGGATTATTCTTCGCCTTTTCATCATAATAATAAATTGAGATGAGGTTTGTTCAAGTTTAATATTTTGAAAATTATAACATTCAGAAAGGTTTAATACTCTTTTTAATCAGTTTATTGCTTAATCAGTTTTCAGCTCTCTTACTTCAAAAATCTGATTTTAGAAATGTTTGTGTTACTTTGTAATTTGCTTACGTTTAGATCGGAGTTACGTCCCTAAGTATAACATGGTGTACATTTTTGGTAGTGATTAATTTCTTAGTTATTAGTAAAATGGGGATAGATATCAGCACTTGGAGGTTACGTATAAGTGTGTTTTCACAAAAGTTCAATGTTGGATGTAAATTTCAAGGATTTCAAGGATTTAAAACCTCTATTGGACGGTTTTAGATTAACTTTTCGTTTGTGCACGTGTTTGCTCGTACTTTTGGTCGTTTGTGGTGACGTAGAGGAGAATCCCGGCCCTCCAAAAACCCAGCAAAATGAGAGTCGGCGACAGTCTCATATGCAATCAGCGCTAAATCTATCACAGTCGGCCCCACTAGGGTCGTCGTCGGCATCAGCAGTGACCAGACACGCGGAACCGCCAACCGGTAGGAATACGGAGGGTGTTACAACACGACAGCGGACAATCTCCTCATATGCTAACGTTGTTAGTAGCCCATTATCAAGCAATAACGAAAGCGGCTACAGGTCAGTAAATGATGATATTTATGATGTTTTAATGACTATGAAATCAGATATGAATGAAAAAAATAATGACAGAATTATAACAGATTTGAAACAGGTACATTCGAAAATTGACACTATCTCAGACACAGCGTGTGAATTGAGGGCTGATAATGAATCCCTTAGAAGAGAAAACTCACAATTGAAAATGCAAATATCAGACCTTCAACTTAATGTTGATCGCCTAGATGGCAACATGAAACGAAAAAAATTAAGGATTCAAGGTATCTCAGGTCAAATGCGCGAACCACGTTCTGTTACAGAGCAAAAAGCCAGGGAATTCTTGCAAAATAACCTTAAATGTGAGAATGCCAGTACTGTTCAGATTGATGATATACGGAGAGTGAAATCGTCAAATTCGTCTACACCAACGACATTGCTGACTTTTTGTAATTTTGTGGATTACACTACTATTATGCAAATGGCCAAAAGTAATTTGCAGCGTGATAGTAATGTTTACATTCAGTATGACTACACGGATCGCGTACGCAGACACCGAAAAATTCTCGGGGAAAGAATGATCGAAGAGCGTCAACATGGAAACTACTCAAGTGTGCGGTATGATAAACTCATTATAAATGATGGGGTGTATAAATATAGTGACAATACACAATCCATAGTGTACATAGGCAGACGACAATCGCAAGATAGCAAACGACCGTCTGTGTTAACTGAACAGAACGAACCTTTTATAAATAACCAATCGCAGCAAGCCGGGATGGATACGGAAAGATCCGAAGTAGACCAATTTAGCTAGGAAAGTGGCCAAAGCCCATTATTTGACTTTAATATACTGTCATGGAACATTTGTGGTTTAAACCGGTTAGATAATTGTACTTTAACCAAAGAGTTTCTTAAAATATTTGATATTTTATGCTTAAATGAGACATGGTCAAAATTTAAAGGAGAGTTTGACAGATTTTTAGAGGGTTATATACATTATGATTATGTAAGACCATATAATAATGCTCACATTAGAAATAGTGGAGGGGTTAGTGTATTTATAAACTCTAGTTTAAAATGTTTACATTTGATTGAATGTATTTTTTATGACATGACAGATTGTGTAGTGCTGTTACTTAAGTCTTCTCAGTTGTTTACAGTAGAAGATATTGATTTTTATTTTGCGTATGTTTCATCGGAGGGATCTTCTGTTTATGATAATTTAGAAGAAAATGATGGAATTATTAAAATTCAGGGTAATATTGAAATGATTAAATTAAACTTTCCTCATTCATATATCTTTTTGCTGGAGATACAAATGCTAGAACAAACAATTTACCTGATTTTATTTATGATGATACTTTAACGTATATATTTGTGACTCTGATTATAACGGTAGTACATTTTGTTTACCTCGTAACAATAAAGATGGCGTTTGTAATAATTTTGGAAAATCTTTGCTTAATTTATGTTGTTTGTATGATATTCACATTTTAAACAGGAGATATCCAAATGACACATTAGGGGAGTATACATGCTACGCAAATGAGGGTGTCAACGTTGTCGACTATATAATAGCTAGTTAAAATTTATTTGAATATATTGTAAATTTCAAAGTTTTAGAAAATGATGTATCTGATCATCTCCCTATATCGTGTTCTCTGTCTTTACCATACAAGGACTTGGTAATTAATGCCGTTTCTAATAATAATGATGTAACGTGTACAATTGAACACGAATAATTTCGTTGGAATGAAGTCCATAGAGCTAATTTTTTAGTCAGTTTGGTAGTCTGTTACGTCAGAAACAAGGTAGAATTATGTCTGAGATAACGACTAATATTGACAGCGCATTGTCTATATTGACAGCCGTTTATAAAGAGGCAGAATCTAATATGCGAATAAGATCCTTAAGATACAAACAGTCACAGCCCGAATGGTGGGGTGGGAACTGCGATTTATATAAACGCGAGAAATATAACGCGCTACGTAGGTTTAGAACATCAAACTTAATACATTATTTATGAGTATATAAGGTAACACGTAATAAGTTTAAGGCGTATTGTCGTAGAAAACAGCTACTTTTTCAGCGCGACCAAAGACAAAAAACTCATTAATGTTAGTAATAATCCTAAGGATATGTGGTCACTTATTAAACGTTCACGTCCTCCGAAAAAGACACTGTGTAATATTTCAGCCAATGAATGGTATGCGTATTTTAAAGATCTTTTGTTCAATGATTCCGCCATATCACTTAACACGGATAATTTGACTGAAATAAGTAATGAACAGTGTGTTGAGCTAGATCAACCGTTTACTCGTGCTGAAATCGAATCAGCCATTAATAATTTGTCTAATGGCAAAAGTCCCGGACCTGATGGCATACCATCAGAGTTTTATAAATATACATGAAATGACAGTATTAACGTTATTGAAGCGTTGTTTAACAGAATACTTAACACGGGCGTCTTTCCTAAAATTTGGGGTAAAAGCGTGGTTACGGCAATCCATAAAAGCGGGTCGATTAATGACCCTTGTAACTATAGAGGGATTTCTGTAACGAATACTCTGTATAAAGTATTTTCTAGACTTATCAATACTCGACTTTATAATTGGGCCGAAAATAATAATAAAGTCGACGAGTCACAAGCCGGCTTCCGACACGGGTACTCAACGGTAGATAATATATTTTGTTTACAGGCAATGGCTCAGAAATATTTAACAAGAAAAGGTGGTAGATTCTATTGTATTTATGTTGATTTTAAGAAAGCATTCGACAAATTAAATCACGCGAAGCTTTTTGAAATATTATATCGTAGAGGTCTCCGCGGCAATTTTTTACGCGTGCTCAAGATTATGTATACCGATCTATTATCGTGTGTTAAACTCGACTGTAAACATGCTAAAAATAGACCAAATTTTAATGATAACAATTGCTGTTATTTATCTACGTAATGTTGGAACAAAACAGGGAAACGTAATCAGTACAACTATATTCATACTTTTTTTTATTAATGAATTAGCAGAGTTACTACGTCTCTCGTGTGGAACAGGAATTTTTATAACTTACGACATACATGACATTAACTGTCTTATGTTTGCGGACGACATTGCTAATTGCGCAGAAACCGCTGTCAAATTACAGCAACAAATTAATATAATGGACGTATTTTGTCAAGAATTTAAATAAAACATTAGATTATGGTATTCTGTAATGGAGGTGGTCTTAGAAATTATGAATCTTGGCTCTATCGTGGATCTCCTGTTAATGTAGTATCAATTTATAAATATATGGGTGTTCATCTTACACCTACTATATCTTGGTCATCAACCCACAATAAATTGTCTATTTAAGCCAAGAAATCTGTTCTAGCCATCAAACAGTATTAAAAGTCATTTGGATATTTTCCAGTCAAAGAATACTTTAAATTATTTGATGCTTTGGTGAAACCAATATTATGTTATGCCTCACAAGTATGGGGTTATTGTTATGTAAATACTATTGAAACTGTTCATAATGATTTTTGTAAAAGGTATCTTAATGTTAATAGAACTACAAATAACGCAATGGCACTAGGAGAATGTGGCAGGTTACCATTATGTATATTTTATATGACTAACTGTATAAAATTTTGGTGCAAGTTATTGACTATGCAACAATCTTTATATCCGCGACAATGTTATCTTATGTTGAAAAATCATGATGATAGTGGGAGATATAATTGGGCTACTAAGATAAAAAATTTATTATTCGAGTATGGTTTTGGGTTTGCTTGGATTTCGCAAGAAATAGGTAATCCTGACATGTTTATCCATTTGTTTAAACAGAGACTGGTTGATTGCTACACTCAAAATTGGCATAATGATATTAATACTTCTAGTCGATGCTTTCATTATAGAAATTTTAAATCACTTTTAAATGTAGAAAAATACTTAATATTGGATTTACCATTTATTTATAAAAAATCTTTTTCTAAGTTTAGGTGTTCTAACCACAAACTTAAAATAGAAATCGGCAGACATTTAAATATACCAAGAGAACAACGCTTTTGTACATATTGTTTAAATAATAGAAATATCTCAATTATAGATTGTGAATTTCATGCTTTTTTCTATTGCTATAAATATAATGAAGTACGCCAACTATACTTACTAAATTGGTATGATGGAAGAACAAATTTAAATGATTTCTACTCATTAATGAACTCGAGTTGTGATACAACAATACGTAATATATGTATTTATATACACCATATTCTTTGTAAAGCTGACGATATTAATTAGAGGGACGTAAAATGTTTATCCCTGTTGCTTTGTATATTATGGGCCGGTGGCCTTATTATCAAATAAATATGTTGTTGTTGTTGTTGTTTAATTGGCTTTAAATAAATTCCGATGAAGTTTTTCCGCGTCATTGTTATTTTTCAGTATATATTGTGAAAATGTATTTTGTTTTGATATCAATTTGGTTTATCCGATTTGCAAATTTAGGTCAAAGCTGTGATAAGTTAGGCGATAGGTGAGAACGAACTTAAATAATTTAATAAACATGTAAAAAGGGCTGCTAAATAACATAAATTATTGTCAATTTGATAACTAACTGACAATTTTTCATTTACTCTATAAAATCGACGCTTAAATAAATATTAAAAAGTACACCTTAAACTTGTTATATAATGACAACTTTATGGTGGAAAATATTGTAAAACCTTATTTGAAAAGGTAACGATAACAACCATAAGCTCTTGCAATTAAGGGTTTCGGAAATTATCGTGTGCGCTTAATAAAACGCTAATTTACAATGAGTAACCATTTTATCTTTATTATGTTTGAATTCACTTTTGAATGCTATAGAATATTACTTTCAATTAATGGTTGAAAAAAGCAAACCTCCACAGAAAAACCGTTTTGATTCAGTTACACAGGCATGTGATAATAGCGTACACAGAACGCCGAATCTGTGCAACGTAATGGTCAAAACGAGCAACACAGTAAATAAACGGACCAAAAATATTTAGTTCTTTATAAAATTTAAAGAAATGAATTAGCGCAAACGGTTGCTATGATATAATATACCTTAAACAGTATTACCCCTCCCCGAGAATATGTTGATTTTTTCAGTTTACAATTGTGCAAGTGTAAAATTAAATATTTGTTTATTTGCTTCTCGTGGTGCTTTTTAGGGCCACAGGATTGCACAATTTTGCTTTACTTTTGCACAATTTCTGTGTTATTTGCATCTTCCTGTGTTACTGGATGAACAATAGATTTGAGAAAAACAGTGCGACTATCATATAAAGCGATATTTTACCCGTCGGTAGCATACATATTGAAAATAAAATGTATTTGTAACATGTATTTATTTTATTAATGGTTTATCCGACATAAATATGAGACTACATATACATCTTCTTGACAGTAGGTTCATTATATGAAGCAGTTTTGTTGATTTATCAAGGTTTTTTTTTTGCAGGAAACGAGTAAAAACAAGACCCATTACAAGATTAATTGTTCAATATTGTAAGGAAACACAGTAGTTTATTTATTACGTCTGAAAATAAGTTATTAACGTTGACTATGAGATATACAGTTGTACTTTACTCTATTTTATGTCCAACAGTATTATTATAAATACAATAATGACGAAAATTATATTAAACTAGAACTGTGTCCAAAGGACACGGACCGACAACATATATATATTATATAGTGAAAAAATCAACAAAGGGCCATAATTCTATTAAATTTGGTCGCAGTGAAAATTCCTTCCTTTAATACCATCTACACATTAAGGTTGTTCATCCCTGGAAGTTAAAGCAAAATCTGCCATCCGGTTTAAGAGGAGTTGCGTTCACAAAATTTCTATATAATATATAGTGACAAAATCAACAAAGGGTCATAATTCTGTTAAATTTGGTCACAACAAAAATTCCTTCCTTTACTACCATCTACACAATAAGGTTGTTCATCCCTGGAAGTTTAAGCAAAATCTGCCATCCGGTTTAAGAGGAGTTACGTTCACAAAATTTTTACATAGTATATAGTGAAAAAATCAACAAAGGGCCATAATTCTGTTAAATTTGTTCGCAGCAAACATTCCTTCCTTTACTACCATCTACACATTAAGGTTGTTCATCCCTGGAAGTTTAAGCAAAATCTGCCATCCGGTTTAAAAGGAGTTGCGTTCACAAAATTTCTATATGGTATATAGTGAAAAAATCAACAAAGGGCCATAATTCTGTTAAATTTGGTCGCAGCAAAAATTCCTTCCTTAACTACCATCTACACATTAAGGTTGTTCATCCCTAAAAGTTTAAGCAAAATCTGTCATCCGGTTTAAGAGAAATTGCGTTCACAAAATTTCTTGATAGTATATAGTGAAAAAATCAACAAAGGGTCATAATTCTGTTAAATTTGGTCGAAGCAAAAATTCCTTCCTTTACTGCCATCTACACATTAAGGTTGTTCATCCCTGGAAGTTTAAGCAAAATCTGCCATCCGGTTTAAGAGGAGTTGCGTTCTCAAGATTTAGGGATGTACGGACGACGTACGTACGGACGGACGGACAAGTGCAGCGCTATATGCCCCCCCCCCCACTTTGTGGGGGCATAATAAAATGATTGATACGTGATTTTATCCAGTCAGTCATTCAAAAATTATTGATATGTATTTTAACAACAAGTCACAGCTGCTAGAAAAAGAAATGTTACTGATACATTAGGCGTAACATCATTTTTTATATATTGTGTCATGCATTGTATCATAAATTATGATTGATCAAGGGCACCTAGTATAGGCAACAAATCACCACAACACTTTAAATCACTAAAATACGAATTGGCCAGATTAATACCTAGTTTATTGTCTTCTTCATAATTTTAGTGTTGAAAAGAAATGTTGGTTAAGATTAAATATGCGATATAGAACAGCTTTTTTTAAACGCCGTTTGGTAAAATTTAGCTTTTACATAATGTTAGGATTGCCTATCAAATGCTTTATAACAAATTTGATATTTTTAACGTCTGGGGCATCTTTCATTGTTCTTAGAATTATCACGACTCACCTTACTATTTTATCACCGTGGACGACCGTAGACTGAAGTATCACTCATTGGTTATAATCAATCAAAATAAAATGCTTTTCTTAAACTGATTTGTATCCACTTCTTAACTAATTTTTTCGAAATTTACGGTACTTATGTAAAAATGAATTTTATTACCCAAAGGAATATTTAAATTACGTAATTTGAGAAGTTCATTCGACAAAAACCTGCTGATGTTAAAATGTAACCAAGTATGTGATAATTATATATAAACACTTGCAAAAGACAATTTTCATTGTTTATATCTAATCGAATATTCAATTGTTATAGAAAAACAGAGAATAAAATTCCTCAACAGATTCAATATTTTGCAGGACGCGTACGATTATTTTTTTTCTGGGATATTACAATTAAACAATAGCTATACTAAAATATGTTTGCATGTTGTAATACATACGTTGCAGCTTATGCATTTTACAAAATTACTTCCATTCACACGTTTGATTCATATAGAATACTGCTTAGTGTCAAGTTTATGGAAAACATGTTTCAACATACTCATCAAGTAATATTCAGTTTTCTCGCTTGTTCTGCTTGGAGCATATATTCATCTAATGCAATCAGTACTGTTTAAGTTGCCGAAACATTTGTGCCGTCTGATCATGACCTACATTGCTCACCATTCAGTCAGAACGTACTGAAGCTATGTAGCGGGAAAATGTTAAAGACCTAACGTTGTCTAGGACAAAGATGTGTATATCATAGAAGATAACATATCTATAGGTAATTATTTTCGACTTCTGTATAGGGTTCCAGAAATTATTATCATACTTTTTACGTCATCTATTATATGAACAATTATATAAGACCGACACAATCAGAATAATTATATGAAATTACTGTCACAGTAACGTCATGACATACAAAAATAAGGACAAACGCTGTTTCTTGTTTTGGAAACATACCAGCATGGTCATAAGAAATGATTCATTGCATATTGACGTATTCAAAGCGAATACGAGTAAGTATTCACTAAAGAGTTGTGTACTTATAGGGTTGTACTTATTCAATAAGAATATTCAATATAGTATCTATATAATATCAGTTACATTTAACAGAATTTGCATTTGTTCAATAAAACACATGAGAAAAAAACTGAATACAGAGTCGTTTTAGATATAATTGTATTAAATAACATAAATGTTTAACATTGCAAAAAAAGTCAATCATTCTACGTGAACAGCCATATGTATTATTTCGTGATACTCTACATTTCATTTGACTACGAGCTTTGTTTAAATGTATGCAAGGCTTTTTAAGTTCTGCTGATAGACAATTGATTTGGTACTTACATTATGATTACGTAACACCTCCATTTAATCTTACTATAAATATAAGAAACGTCATCATTTACTAATATATTAATGATTTGAAGTGAATATAAAATCAGTAGAATAAGAGGCTAATAACAATGCATCTAAAATCAAATTTATTTCAAAATTTAACTAAAAAGATAATATGCCTAAACATGGTACCATTCTTTACTTATTTTTGGTGATAGCTGAATTGTTAGTTTAGTCTTTATAAGCTTAATTGTGACAATACGTGACCTCACGCCTGTTCTTTGTAAGCATTACATGGAATCAAAGTCATGAATTATTGAGAACACACAAATCAATTTGCCTAAATTTCATTTATTCAACCTTTACAAAAACACAATTAATTAAGTCATCATATCTTCAACAAAACTGTGAAAGAACTTTAGGGTCATTAAGAATCGACAGTGATTTTATATATTCAGAGATGCTTGTTTGACCTTTGAAGATTTTACAAAAGTATTTGTTGTTTTTTAAACGAAGTAATAACGGTTATCAATCATCAATTCATTGGAGACAAAGTTTCTATATCAATTGCTTGGGTGTTGGGAATACAACAAAAATCAATAAATTGCTCTACAACTGAACTTTGCTGTTTCATCTTTAATTAAAGTCTTCATGTTTTGTGGTTAAGCACTCAGGAAATATACTCATTACTACTTTTTCTATCTAGCCTAGGACGACCAATCCTAAACTTGGTCATAGTGATACATGTGCATGATCATTTTTCTGTAGAATCGTATAATTAATTAATACGTGTTTTATTATGTACCTTAATGTTATTAATACATCTATATTGTGATAGTTACTAACGTGTTGTTACAAATGTTGTGATCTTCATGCCCACCCAAATTTAGACAATCTGATAAATTGGGGTTAAAACCCTTAAATATCAATTTGAAAAGAAATTATACTTAGTTTGGTTTGCTGCGACACTATATACATCGATCATAATTGTAACAAGCACCAAAACATTCTAAGCAAATATATTTTAGTGTAATGTCTTTAGGCATAAACATTTATATATATTAACCTTGGTTGTATGGAGGGAACAATTATGAAGCTTTACAAATAGTTGCATATGAAGTGTCATAATGTGTATGACTATTACTGACATTTCCCAAATTGCCACATTTAATCAGAATTCGAAGTCATCAATATATCGAAAGGTACGTGACATAAACTCAACAAAATACGACTCCTTGGGCGATATAAGTCGTCAAAGAGTGCTCTTATGTATTATATAGACTGGTTAACATCACATGTCAATGTCAATACCAAGCCTGTTTTCATTGACAAATTAAATTAGCGTTTAAAATGTATCAGGTTTTATTCCTTAAAATGTTTCCTATTCCCGTTAAATCACAGGAATAGAAAAGAATATACATTTGCAGTCAACAAGAACAATTTGCATCCTATTCTTAGCTAAAAAGGGTAGTGAACGTTTAACTGGTTTTGTTTATAACTTAACACTGGCTTACAAAGTGAAGTGAACGGAATAATTATTGCTTTTTTGAACAATATAAAAATCATAATACATTTTATTAGGCAAGAGACCTTTTTTGTCACATTTATTTGATATGGTTACGTAAATACACGTTTGTTGCAGTTAAATTAATTCAATATCTATTTAAAATACAAATGTGTTCTCTATCATACATAATGGTAGAACGATTTGAAACTTTCAGTTTTGCATTAATATTTCCAGATACTATTTAAAGTTATGTATTTCAAGTTCCGTGTTGTCCCATAAACTACATGACACGAACATGTATGCTGTTGTTTAGCAAATATTTGTCTCTAAAAGAAGAATTAGGCTTGAGACATACCCATATATTTTAAGCTATCATACACCGAACTGCGCCATTAATTTGAATGATTGATCACAAGAGTTTAACAATGTAGATTAATCTTTAAGATCAATTAAGTGAAGGAATTAAATTGTCTTTTATGTTCTCTCTGTAAAATGAGATTGTTTGATGCATCTTTAATATATATTAACGTTTTATAACTCTATGAGGAAACGTTTTAAAATCAGTACAAAACAACAACCATTTACTCTCCCCCCCCCCCCCGTTATTGATAACATTTATGAAATAGCTATGCAATTTGTTTATTTTTAACCTGAAATTCTTCATATTCATTTATTTATTTTAACATTGTCTGTTTTTGAAGCAATTACAAGTACATTAAGGATGGAATGCAAAGTATTAGCACTATTTTGTTTTCTATACTTCCTTGACTTTTTAAATCCTTTTTAAGTATTTAGACTAAGGTTGAATTCATATTTGTTTTGATAGGTAAATACTGTACTGTATTTTGAGTGACAGTGGCGGTTTCTATTATATTTAATAAAACTTTACTTGTTCTGTAAAGCAAATTTCCCACTCTTTTGTGTTTATTCACCACTGCATTGACATGACGTTGTTTCATTACCAAGAGCGCCATTGCAATGGTTATTCGATATTTAACGGTGTTGTCTCGGGGACTGACGCGATGCGTTGCGTTCTTGTGATGTATAAGTTCGTGATGTCTTTCGTTCGTCCTGCGCATTCATTTTGTTCTCAAAGTGTTCACGGTAATCAAAATGCAATTTTACGGCCATCACAAGACGATTTGTTGTGCACATTCGTGCAATAATTTATGAATAAAATATAATAGTATACTTGTAGTATTATATACTTGTAATGTAAGATACTCCTTATGTAGTTTATTTGATATATAATTTACCTAGTAGATTTTATTTTATGCTTTTGAGTGGATTACTGATTTATTTGATAATTTCACAGTAAAAATTATCACGATATAATTTCACAATTTTCAAGGCCGAGACTACTTTTCTACGATTTCCACATGTGGTACCTCAATTATATTTTGGCTGACAATTCTGACATTGTCAGGAATGTTTAAATAACGCAATGCTGGAATTGATAAATAACTTAAATGTCAAAAGAAATAAATTTAAAAATATTTCAATTACTTCAAATCATTCAAATTACCAACACCAAATATCGTCTCTAATTTTTATGTTTCATTATTACAGTCTGAAAAATACACATGCATTATGTGCAGTATTATTATTTTTGTATCATCATAGTAGCGTTACACAAACAAAAAGCAGAGATAACAATAAAGATCGTAGTGTTTATTTATAGTAAACATTGCGAAACTGCCATTCGTGTTGTCTTTTCTTTATCAAGTGATTGTGTCCATTGACTCCATTAAGTCTTTGACAGATGAATGGAAATAAAAAAAATTCGTACCATAGTTCCATGAAGGTAAGCATGAAGGAAGGTATATCTAAAATAGGTAACAGATTTGTCTAAGTCTGTAAAGAAACGAATCTATTAGCCTTTTAATTAAGGAGTAGCTTTCCTCATACCTTATCTAGTAAGTAATTTTCCTGGCGAAATGTACTTTTTTTCTTTATTTTCTTATGATTAAATCTAAGACTTTTATACATGTATATTCTAAGTAATGAAGATTTTGAGGTTTTATAAGTTATTTCTTTTTGAAATATTTGAATGGGATGAAATGTTTTGTCTAAAAAAATCGTGAATTAAATAGCGGAATGTACTGCCATGAAATAAATAAAATACATATTTGCGAAGCATATTTAAAACGTTGTGATTAAAATGTAAAATAGATGGCAGCAAAGGTCAACAGGAAAGAGAAACTTTCACAGTAAAAGTAACCCCCACACACCGGCAATTTGCAACCACACATTTGTACAACGAGCAGTTAAACAAAAAAAAAACTAGAAAAAAAACTAGAAATTCATTAAAGGGACTATACTATTCAATTTATTTATATTCATGATCCTGAGCAATTGCCATGATAAAGCATTTTAACATTAGAAGTTTAATTAGCACACATCAAGAGAAATTACCTAGTTACCATAATTATTGCCAATATGGAATCAAAATATCTGATTATATTCCGAAGTCATTTACGTACTTCTCAATAACATTTGAAGGAAACGACAAATGTGTGCGCTATAAATGCTTTCATAAAGAATGTTTAAGATTCAAATGAGTCGAGATATTTCCGTTTTGCTTTAATGCACTCTTACACTAGTATAAAGTTCATCGTAAAAGTCAGTAAATATACGATTTATAATGGTTTACGGCTGAATATGATTATCTGCGATGACAGTAAAACATGCAGCTTTGCTAAATGTTAAGCATGTTGTACATTAAAATCATTGCCACAGAACCTAAATACAGCAAACATTTGATAGATTCGCCTCGCTGTATGTTTTATTACTCACGATACCTAAGCATATCAATATAAAAAGTTGTATTAAGAACATTAAGCTGTGTCAGTTATTAAATATTCAATTTGGTACAATATAAAAACTGACTCAATAGTATAGAATGATAACTGATCTGATTCATTATCAAGCAATATCATGAGTGAATTTCATTAACTTAAAGCATATTTTTAATCAAGCAATAGCATAAGTGTATTTTATAAAGCATATTTTTCGGATTTTCCTGATATGTTTTGTAGGTGTATAGAGTTTTTGTTCAGAATCTTTGTAGTGTAAGAAACTTTCAAGAACAGACACACTCAAACCAAGCCTGCAACACTTTCAGTTTTGTCGTTCTGGTCGTTTTTTATGGATTCTGTTTTTTTCTCTATTCTATTTGAATCCCAGTTGCGGAAGGATCTTTTCTGATAAATTTGCATCTTTCTTAAACACAATATGGGGTCAGAGGTTTAGAGCGTTTAATTTCGCTTAAAAGCGAGTTCAAAATAACTTCAGATGGATCTTTACCGAAACATTCGGGACTTTGTGTTTCTTATTTTTATCAAGAGATTATTGAATGATCAACTCGTATGTATTCATTCAATTTAATTTTGGTCATAGTCTGGCGTACACAATCAAAGAGGTTTTATAATAAAAACATGTTATGTAGTATATCAGTAAAGGTCAAGTATTCTGACAACAATTGCATTACTTTTTGTAGAATCTATTTATTTCAGAATAATATAAATCGACATTTTTATTTCACTCTATAAGATAGACGTGAAAAAATATCAGAACAGATTTGTTGATACTTGCTTTCATTATATTTGTTCATAGACTATAGTCTTTTATTGTAGAAATTTCTATAAATATAAAAATATTTAAACTGTTAAAAAGTACAAGAGGTATATTATATCACGAATAGTTTTTCTTTGCTTCAAATTGAGATTTCGCATTTTGTTTAAGTTTTTTTTAATATGAATTACTTATCGTTTGTTAAACTGAAACGAATCAGTAAGTTGTTTTTAAATATTTTTCTTCATGGTATTTATCTAGAATGAAAAATATAATAGAAAACTATCTGCAAATATTGCTGATACTTTTGACACATCCTTTGCCAGTAGGTTACATTGTTAAATAAAACTTTACAAATTAATTGAATAAGGAAACGAATAAAGATATTAACAATTCTACGATAGGAATATCATTATTACATATATAATAAAAACATATATAGTTTAATTCATTCTTTATCGTACATTTTTTAATGAACTGATTTTCATACATTATTAAAAAATACATGTAGCAAATTTCCACCTCTTTCAAAAAGAGGTGGTGTCCCAACTTTTGCATAAGAATTTAAAAAAGAAAAAAGAAGAAAACAATATTAAAAATCGTTATAACTGTCTTAATACTATACGTACGTTAACTTCATATATTTTCACTAAACATGTAAAAAATTATTCTTTTAAATAGATTACCTTACAAATGATAGACATTTGTTATAATGCAAGTTAGTAGTATCGGCACATTATATCATAAAATATCTCAATTAATATCGATGTTTTCATTTTCCAATATACTTGTGCTGATTACGATGGCTTTCATCCAGCCCTCGTGAAATTTTGCATATCAGTTTTTAGTTAGTTTTCGAATAATTTTGTGATCGATTATAATAAGCTTATATGGCTTCTTGTTTCCTTAACGCTAACAGAAAAGATGGTGAGCACTTTATAACACCGTTAAATTACCTTACATGTTTCATTTCACTATTATAAGCTACAGTAAAGACTGTCTTAACGACCCCCTGTATATAGCGACGTTCTGTCTTTAGTGACCATAGTTAGGTGCGCCGAACAGTATTTACTATAGAAATGGTCTTTATGTAGCGACTCCCTGTCTAGTCCGTGCAACGACCATGATTTACTCACCCGTTACGGTATTTGAGCCGTGAACACCGACTTTTGCAAAGGGCAAGGCTTGAACTAGGTAACGACTTTGGCGAAGAAGTCGCCTTCGGATCAGCGACTTTGCCTAAAACAAACTTCAAAGAGATTTTGAAGTCGCCCGATTTTTATAATTTTCTGTCATACTTATTTACGCCGCTAGGTCTGTTAATAATTTGTTTACCTCTCAATTACAACCAATTACCGTTAATCCGCTAATTAAGAACGCGTGTCAACATCAACAAAGTTCAGAGATCTTTCTCATTACGTATTCATGCGATTGGCGAATCAGAACGCGCGTTGTATCTACGGCAGTTTTAATTGACCAATCGGCGACACGCTAATACACTATGGCTGTTTGTTGACAATTACACAAAATGGCGACAGATTCAATCAATTTTCGCCGAAAGAATGATTTAAGACACCTGCATAATCATAATTGCTGCGGTGTTTTGGCGAGTAAAGATAAACAATGCCAAACGTCTTAAAGGTGTGGTTATGTTTGAAACCTCGATTGTTAATTTTTTTCGGAGCACTTATCTGTAGAAATTATGTGAAGATTTGTATCTAATGTTTTATTAATACATTGAACTCCGTAAAGTAAACAGGCTGATTATACAAAATTAAATGTCTCTACAGTAACATCTCATTAGTAAAATTGAAATTAAACATTTTTTTACAAACAGATTTATCAATATAAATTACATTTTAATGAATATGTAACTTTTAAATACTAATGCTATGGTGTAGTTTATAATCTTAACCAATTATACATGCAATTTTAATACTCTCTTGTTTTTTATAAATGATATTTGATATGTTTAATATCAATAAAAATATTTAATTAAACCCTTAGTATGGTACTATCCTGCATTTCAACAAAATATTGGTATGATATGTTCATATATCCGAATAATGTAGAGACTGTCCACAGTGACTCCCTGTCTATAATGACCTTTTTTCTTTTCTCCCATCGAAGGTCCCTGTAAACAGTCTTTACTGTATATCATATATCAATAGCTATATATTACTTATCAACTATTTACATTATTTTGACAAAATGATACGTAATTACACTTTCCAATGTCAAAATGCAGGTTACTAGACGAGATTATGTGCAAGAATTGTGAACCTAGTGACACCTTGATAATTATATGGTGTTTTACACTACGAGAAATGTTTCAACTTGAATTCTGCATGATAACAGTTGCGTTCTTTGAACACCGCCTTTCCTTGTTGATCTTGCTTATCATATTTTTAGCATTTGTTGCCTGTATTTTTTTCTAATCTTTAAACGACTTGCCTTTGTCACGCGGCTTTATAATCTCGGATTTCCTTTCAAGAGTTTTTAGAGTTTTCTCGATAAACATGTATCAATTGTTTTTTTTTTAACTTCGAACCAAACGCCCCTTTTCCTTGGTGTTACAGTTAACTGATGTTTCAAAATTCGAAATTTCACCATGATATCATGTCTAAATGTTGAATTCAGCATACCTCGGTGCAAAGGGTGTGAAATGTAGCTTACATTTACCAAAAATGTGATAATCAAGATCAACAAGGCAATGCGGCGTTCAATGAAGTATTTGTCATTTTTATGGAATATACTACAAACGATGATTATTTAATCTCCTCTTGTGAGATATTAAATAAGATCTAAATTAAATGTTGAATTGTTTTATACTTTTATCTATGTATTATAAACAATTGATATGTACTCAAATTCATGAAATTGGTTAATTTTGTTAACAAGTGTATTTTTATCCTGTTAATGATTGAACGATTAATTATTCTTAAATATTTCAAGACCCTTATACACCTAGAACAAATACGATAAGACCTATTATATATTTAGCGTGGTTTAATGTTACCATTTAGATTGCCAGAGGAAGGAAATAAAACTATAATGGTTTATTTATTTCTCTATAAAGATAGATACGACATTCAGATATAAAAACATGGCTGAATTGTGAATATCAGTAACATTTTTCCAGCAAAGTATACCTAGATAATATTTACACTGCATTTGTATAGTGCCATTTAATCAAACTATTTTGAAGTTTCTATTTGTTGTTGTCCTGATATTCATTATCCTTTTTCACTTAACACAGCAATTATCTAACATAAACCATGTCATATAATATACCTTTCCTCATCTTACTAATTAGATAATGCAAAGCTTTATAGATTGTAGATTTGGAAATTTGATCTATTCAACCAAATACAAAGATAATTGCTTTTCATTACATGAAAATACATGTTGAAACCCTGATTTCAGAAACAGCTTGTTTATTTTTTGAAATTTATTTTAAAATGGAAAGTCTGCTGATGTTATAAAGTAAGCGATTAGTTCTAAAAATATATCACATGACCACATAACGGATATTGACGCTCATCTGTAGACGATATAACACGTTAAAAAGGTTTTCTAAGGGAAGGGCTTAATCAATTCAAATACCATATCTATAATTTAAGTGTATGAAGATGTAATCTATCCCCTTCAGCAGTCATGAAGTTTATCTCTTAATCAAAATAAGAATATTGTCAATAGGGGAAGGTAGTCTGTATCGTCCAGGCGTCTTGATGATACATGCTATATTGTCACATTTTCATTTAATTATTTCTTTATTACACATTAATGTCCTTTCATATACCCATTTGAAACTACCATATATGAATTATAGAGTTTAGAATCAATTTATCAAAAGAAACTATACAACTTTGATTAACCAATTAAGTACGGTTTACAGATCACACGCTCCTCTACGATGCAAACATGGGTCATTTGACCCATCAGACCACAAACATTAATTGTTTTCTAATAATAATAACTTTTACTAACAAGAGTTTATTTCATGTAAACTGAATGCTAATTTGTTTCTAATTTTCAATTAAATATTTTACAAATTAAACTGTCAGATAATTCAGGAAAAGAACTCATCAAATGTTCTATTATTTTGAATTATGACAAAAATCTGAAACGTTTACTTTCGGTTGCTTTGTAGATCAGCAATATAATTATTTTTTCTATTTAATGTGTTGTACGATACATAATTAATCCCACACAATAATCTTTCAGAGGGAATAAAAGACTGTAATCTTTTTTACAAAGAAACTTTTCAATGCATTAAATTGGGTTGTTTCAAAGTAGTAATTAAGATGTTCGCTATTTAATTATCTTTACAATGATTATGTGAATATTTTAGCAGTGTTATGCTAATGTATTTTTGGCATTTCATGATAATGATGACCTGAGATGAAATTTGTTTGAGTTTAATATTTTATAAAGTTTTAATATCATTATATCACATTGTAACAAAAATTATATGCTCTTTTTAATCAGTTTTCAGATTTGCTTTACTAATCAATGATAATATCTGACTCTAAAATCTGAATTCAGAAATGTTTTGTATTACTTCGTAATTTGCTAACGTTTGATTTGCAGTATTTTTTCCGATGATATTTTTCCGTGTTTTGCAGTAAATGTTGTTAACAAAGTATTTCTTTGACTTTGATTTGGTTTATATGTTAAACAAATTTAGGTCAGAGCTGTCATAAATTTGTGGAAACGAACTAATCTTATTTAATACACATGTAAAAGGGCTGCTAAGTAACTTAAATTATTGTCAATTTGATTACCTTACTGACAATTGTTTCATTTACTCCATATAATCGAAGCTTGTATAGAAATCAAGAAGTGCACATTAAAGCGGCATTTAATTTTTTTTATAAAACTAGAAATAGCAACATTTCATTAATAAATTGGGTTTCATATCGACTATGGATCTTATTTTGGTGCCCAGTCAACCAAAATGAGTTTTATTAGCATAAAAATGGGCAGCCTCATTGTGGCGAACTCTTCAGTACTATTTCTGTTTGCATGAGAAACTCCGCCCTCGGATCATCCGTACATCAATATTAAATCAACAAACATGACTATAAGTTGCAGTCCTAATTAAACGGTATATTCCCGCATTGTAACGGATGTTTTCATACAAGTTTAATTTTTTTAATGAGATTATTACTTTTTTCTGAACCCCAGGCTTAGTGCACCGTGAAGCTAAAACGGTTAAAGTGTGTTTGTACAAGAAAATATCATATTTGCTGTGTTTCGGATAGCAACTATACATACACGAGCTGATTATAATCTTCATTTGTGTGTTAAAATTCGAATACGAACTGTAGTGGTACCGTGGGGTTTCCCGTTTAAAATCCTAATTTATGAACAATATTTGATGAGATTTTTCAACAATACTGTTAAGAGTTAAGTAAACATCGTTTGCGCTCAATAAAACGCTAAATTAGAATTAGTAATTTTTTATTCATAATTATAATGATTTACTTTTGAATGATAAAGATTATAACGTTCGTCAATTTGTCTCCACAGAATTTCAAATACCTTGTATATCCAGTTACACTGGAAAGTGCAAATAACATAAACGTTACGCCAAATTTGTGCAACGTAATGGACAAAATGAGTAACACAATAAGTAAACAGAGCAAAGTATTGTTTTCCTTATCAAATAAAAAGAAACAAATTATCGCAAACGGCTGCAATGACATTATATATCTTAAACAGCATTACATCCCCCGATAATATGGGTTTTTTTTTAGTTTACAGTTGTACAAGTGTGCAATAATTCTAGAATATTTGTTCATTTACGTCTCGTGGTGCTCGTAAGGGTCACAGATTGCACAATTTTGTGTTACTTTGCACGATTTCCTCGTTATTTTACTCGGCAGTGACTTACAAATTGAAAATGACATGTATCTGTAACATGTATTTATGATGGTTTATTAAACACAAATATTGCACAACAGCTACATCTACATGACCTTAGGATCATTATCTGAAGTAGTTTTTTTCTGATGGCAGGAAACGAGTAAAACAAGACCCATTACAAGATTAATTGTTCAATATTGTAAGGAAACACTGTAGTTTATGTTTACGTTTGAAAATGAAGTTATTAACATTGACTATGGCATGTACATTTGTAATTTGCCCTGTTTTATGGCGAATATAACATTAAAAAATAATTGATGCGTGATTTCTTCCAATCAGTCATTCAAAAATCAGTTCACTCAATCGGATGATTTCGCTGCAAGTTTCACCCCAATAAACAATCCGTAAAGCTTCGAATTGATTGAAATTAGTTAAACTTACATAACGCAAAAGATTCTGTAAAATTATACTTTATTTAGCATGGAATGAACTTATACAAAACGAAAACAATATATGATGTATAGAAAAATTAATTGTGTTTCATAAATATCGTCATTAATGTCGTCACCAAAGGCTTTAAGTGCCATTTTGTTATGATTTCACATAAGTAAAATGTTTTTCATCTTTTGGATTTGTTCTTCAAGCACTTGTCCAGCAAACCCATGTCTGAAAAATAAAAGTACAATTTATGTTTGAATCTCCTTTTAAGAAATGAGCATTTATTGTTTATTTACATACCTTTCTTGACTGTCTGTCTGTATATTTGTTTACATCTTGACACATTTAAAAAGTGCTGTTATTAAATTATGAGTCTTTACAATCAATAATGTGTCTTTCAAAACTAATAAACTTAAAAATTTGATAAATAAAACGCAGTTCCAAGTACATTACTTGTTTATGTAATACAAAATAGATAAATCATAAAAGGTATTTACTCTTCATGTCTATAAATTGCATAAATTCATCCATAAGGGTTTCCGCTACATTGTACATATGCACGCTCTCTGTAAAAGCTGGAAGCTTTTCAGAGTTGCCGAATATATCGTGGTTGTGATAGTCAAGGCTGTTTTGCTTTGTTGGAAAGTCAAAAGGTCCCTTTGCACCAGGAATAACGTTCGACATCTCGTCTTTCTCAATAGGAGGTAAGTCGTTGAGCTCAGGAATGTTAGAAAAGTCGTCTTTCTCGTAGGGAGCGTCGTCACTATAATCGGGAAATGTATTCATGTCCATCTCATTAAAGTCATAATCGCCAGTGCCCATATCTTGAAATATTGGATCGTTTAGTAGTTGATCAAAGTCAAGCTCGTCAAACGCATTTCGTTTACTAGTGTCTGGAAAGACATAATGTTTTGATATTTTATTTACATTAAAACACAACAGATATATCATGACTACACTCGTCTTTAAAACAGGAACAAGTAAAAGGTACTTTTAACTCGATAATAAGTAATATATTGTAGAAAAAGACATATCATATGCGTATTACCTAACTGTTATCCGTTGTTTGAAAGAGCAGAATAAATAGCAACATGTTTAACATAGTTTTTCATTGTGTTCATCAACTAGTCATCTATCGTAATAGAAAAACACTTCACAGTTTTAAATTTGTTTTATAAGATTACCTTTATAAGGCTTCATCCAACGAACTCTGTGGCGTAATACTGTTAAAATAAATGAAAATATGTGTGTGAATCCTTTAAAAACATGTATTACAAAAACAGAGCATGCCTAAGGCATTAATGCGAACTTTAATAAATTTGACTAGACTTGTCAGAAGTTATTTTTTATTAGTTCATAATGTATGCTATTGAAATGATTAAAATAAGAATACTTTACATCTCCTACATATTGTAATGACATTTGAAGCAACTTATTTAAACATTACTAGTATGTTATTGCTTAACCATAGTCGTAATGTTTGAGTAAAAAACATATCAGACTTGCAATACTTACGGTTATCCAAAAGTAATGATCTCTGAAAAAAGTTTACACACAAGTTGGACTGTGATTATAATAACAAAAGTAGATTTTTAAATAATGTTTCGTTTTATGTAAAAATTCTTTACCCGCAACAATAAAGGATTTCAAATATATTTTTGGTAAGTGTAATTTTTATCATAACATAAAACGTTACATTAACAACGATAATATAATGTTTTCACATAATAAACTGTATTTAATGAGTTTTTGGGTAGGTTTTACGTCGTGCCAAACAGTACCTTTGTTTTCAAATTGATATCATTAACAAAGTACTTTATATCTCAGGACGAAAAAGGCAACCGGCATCACTTGGTTTACCTTGTTTGATTAAGATCAAAGCAACAAATTACAATAGTTACCTTATTTCTTGATTTCTCTGATTTTACCGATGATGAAGGCGATGATATTGATGACACCATATACACCAAGGAAAGTGAAAATAAAAGCTGCGTCGTACAATTCGTCATTACTCTGACCATCGGATATGTTAAGATATTTTATTTTCTTATTTCTGAAAATAAATACGACATTTGTGTATTGTGAAAAGATGATTTACCCTATTTGATCTCAGAATAAAGTTTTTTAAGACAATTGTAAGTTAACATAAATAAAATGACCTGCATAATCATTCAGAACGTAATATCAATGGCATGCTTGTATAGTACGTCTTAAGTACATGTAAATGTTACAGAACCAAATAAATTTAAATGTAATATTATTGCAAATAGAAGTAAAAACACTCATATTCGTATATAATGATAATATTTTATTCAATTCAACACAGAGCATTTTTATAGGTACGTTAATATATTCTGTAAACTGTAAATGAGTTTGTAGCGAAAAGAACAACGTGACTATTGAGATTTTCCTATGATTTGTTCCTGTTCAAGTTCATAGAAACACTTAACGTAATCACACTTTGGTTATAGTTCAACGAAACGTTATGTAACTTTAGCAATGGAGTACAAACTAATACTAGTAATGTCCTTCTCGACATAATACACTATTATTTCATAGCAAGCTCATTTGAAACGTATTCCACTGAAAAGCGAATATCTATCATCCGCAGTAGGAAGCCTTTTATTTTTTATTATACCGCACAAATATATATCTCAACACAGTAACTAATAAGAGACAGACGGTATGCGCATAAATGGCTGTTTGGTTATGTCACTGTTCCAGAAAGTGATGTTGCAACGTAACTTTACCGATGGAATTCTCTGGCGTCACATAAGGCTTAACAGTAAATAAGTCACGTGATGTAATATAAAAAAATCTTTTAACTGCGAAAGAGTATGAAACGTTTTTGGATGGATTGCTCACACTTTCAGGCATGCTGTGGATATATATCACAAGTTATTAAATTTTAAGTGTACGTTTAAAAGCGTCTCGGTTCAAATGCGTCCTAAATGTAAATCAACCTGGATGTTTGTGCATGAAAGAAAACTTCATGTCATGACATGTTAACATTCCATATCTACAATTGATACACGAAATTGCAACAATGTTTTAGACTAGTCAGTTCATTAAGGAGACATTTTATACGCTTTTTACAATATTAGTGTATATTAACATTAAACTAATGTATAATTTGAACTTTTGAATTGGATACAAAAATGGATGCTGATATACGAAGATTAGCTGTAAAACTTGCAATCACTTTTTGTTACTGTTGTGAAAACACATTATTGTACTCGCTTTTTATCTTACGGAAATATCTGTCGGCCATCGCCTTATAAAATGTCGTTAAGGGTCTAATTACTTCCCTTTACAGGAAGTGATGTTCGAGAAAATGACGCTATTATCATATTGTTTCACAGATGTGTCTTGTCTTTGTAATGAGATTAGAGCGAATTATTATGTCTTTTATTTTGTAAACAAAAGTGACTTTATCACAGTATGAATAAAATGAGATTTACCTGTTATATTGATAATAAATATAATGTCATAGAAAAAAAGTTATTTTTCTTACTTATGTGCCAGTTGTACTTTGTAGACAATATTCTTTTTTAAATAAGTATAAAGAGAACGAGTAATAACAATGCCAATCTAGACATGTTTCTGAGAAAAGAATGTTTTGAAAGCAGACAAAACCCCACAATTGCGTTTATAAATTGAAAGCAAATTTGCTTAAGTATTTATTTTAATGCTTTTATAAAGCAAAATAATATTGCTTTTGAAAATGAAGAAAGTTTTAATTTCCTATCTCAGAATGTATTTGAATTTTCCGTGATGACAAGGTAACAATATGTTGATTTACATCAACAAGTAGCTATAGAAGGAAATGAATCAAATGTGTTGATATGTATTTTAACACACAAGTCTCAGCAGTTAGAAAAGGAAATGTCACAGATACATTAGGCGTAAGACCTGTTTTTATACATTTTGTCATGTATTGTATCATATGATTGATCAAGGGAACCTAGTACCTAGGCACTTAATCAATACAAAACAATTCTAAATGTAATGTTTCTGATGCAATAGGCGATACACCTTAACTGTAGGCCTCCAATCAATAAAAAAACTTTAAATCACTAGAAGACGTATTGGCCAGATCAATACATAGTTTATTGTCTTCTTCATAATGCAAGTATTGACAAAAAGTTCGATATTGATTGATTATGCCACATATAAGAACTGTTTTTAAATGCTGTTTTGTAAAAATTTAGATTTTACATTTTTTTATGGCTGCCTATTAAATGCATTATAACGAATTTGATATTTTTAACGTCTGATAAACTTATTTATTCTATTCTAAACATAAGAACCGTATATTGTCCTTTTATAATTATAATGAATTTTATTTCCCTAAATGACTATAAAATTGCTAAATTTGAGAAGTTCATTCGACAAAGGCCTGCTGATGTTGTAACGTTTCTTACCAAGTAAGTGATAATTATATATAACATCACATGCGAAAGACAGTTTTCATTTTTCATATATAAATATTGTAAAATTGCTCGACATATATATATAATATTTTGTATTTTATGTTGTATTGTTTTTACCAAAATAGTGATAATTATATATAACAACACTTGCGAAAGACAATTCTCATTTTTCATATATAATCATTGTTTTATATAAATCGTTTAGTATTTCTATTTCCTTTGATTTTGATACTATTTGATAATTGTACATTTTAATGGCTTCGAATATTCATTGTAAATTGATTTATGAAAACAGAAAATAAAATTGCTAAACAGATATTCAATATTTTGCGGGACGATTAAAAATCCCTTTTTCTGGGATATTATAATTAATCATAAATACTTTTAATAGTTTTTTTCATGTTGGATTTGTATTTCTATTATATCAGTTTCAATTTAATAGTATTTGCATTTGTTCAATGAAACACATGAGAACAATTAAACTGAGTACATTGTCGTTTTGAATATTTATTAAATAACATTATTTTTTGAAGTTAAAAATGTCAATCATTTTACGTCAACAGCCTTATTTATCATTTAGTGATACTCTAAATTACAGCTGTAGACTACGATTATAAGTGAACATAAAACCAGTAGAAAGAATGTCCAAGAACAATGTTTTTAAAATCGAATTCCTTTCAAAATTTAACTAACAAGATAACATGCCGAAACATGATACATTGTACCATACTTTACTTATTTTGGTGATAAAATGAATTGTTAGTTTAGTCGCTATAAACTTAATTGTGACAATATGTGACTTCACACGTTTTCCTTTGGTCAATTACATGGAATCAAAGGTCATGAGTTATTGAGAACAAACCAATCAATTTGCTTTAATTCAATTTGACCTATACAAAAAGACAATTAATTAAGCCTTCATATCTTCAATAAAATAGTGAAATAACTATTTGGGTCATTAGGAATCAAAAGTAATGTTTTTTATCAGATTTGACTACTTGATGCTTTTTTACAAAAATAATTGTGTTATTTTTTCAAACGAACTTATAACGGTTACCAATCATCAATTCATTAAAGACTAAGTCTCTATTTAAATTGCTTGGGTGTTGGGAATACAACTTAAAACAATCAATTAATTGTTCTACAACTGTACTTCGCTGTTTTATCTTTAATTAAAATCTTCATGTTTTGTAGTTAAGCTCTCAGGAAGTATACTCATTACTTTTCAATCAACCTCAAGACTTTCGATTTTAAAATGATCATAGATTTACATGTTTGTGCATGTAAAACAAATTTCGACAAGTCAGGATCATTTCTCTGTAGAATCGTATTATTAATGAGTACGCGTTTTAGAATGTACCTTCATGTTATCAATAAGATATATAGCTTTGTTAATTTTCGGATTATGCTTGTATTGACAGTCTTTATTGTAGAAGGGTTATCGTTTATTCAAACATCTGGAAGATGGAAGACTATATCTCGATTTATTTCAGCTAATTTTGCTCTCGGTATCAAACTGATAACTAAAAGTAATACTTCAGTCTACGGAAATACCGATGCCGTCTGCTATGCATATACGTTTTCAATCATTTAAATAATGTCACTTTGTTCAGTTTACATTCAGTTATATTTTACAATTAAATTTATTATTACTCCATTTTTGTTTGGTGCTAATTCGTTTGAAAAAGATTAATCTATGATTTTCCTCGGAGATTTTTCGTTAGTTTCCGTAATTTATTAAGATGTACTTACTGACTTTAAATGATAAGAAAGTTCTCACTACTTAATTTGATACTAATGTGCCGACGGCCTAGTGGTAAGTATGATAGCATAGCAATCGCATAGTTGCTAGTTCTAACCCTCAACACATTTAATATATTTTTGTAATTATATGCAACTTTAGTGGATGAACTATTTCTATAATTTCTTGTGTTCTTTCTTTAAAAAATCATGATTTTGATATAAAGATGTTTATACTAATTTTCATAATTTCAATTTGTACAGTCGTACAATGGGTGACTGGTATTAGTAGATAAGTTTCGAAAAACATAATAATAATAATAATAAAAATAATAATAATAGTAATAGTAATAATAACAGTAGTAGTATCACATAACAATGATATATGATATGATATGAGTAATTAGGTGATAAGACTTTTAGTTTCAAACTGAATGTTATAGGTTTGAATCTAAATTTGATCATTTTTCGTCTTATAGTAATTCTGTTGAAATCAACACAACATCCGAAATTCATTTGATTACTTTTATCTTTTTTTCAAACGAAACATAGACATTTTAGTTCACTTGTTATCAGAATAGATTTGTGATAATTGTTTAAGATAGATGGAATATATCTAAATAAGAACAAGAAATGGCGCGTGTTTTTGCCGAGTGTAACTGATAATGGAATTTACCTGTCTCACAAATATCTTTCTTTTTATATCAATGTTAATCTGACAGAAGTAATTAAAGTCGGGTATAAATGTTTAAATTGATTAAACATGATTTATATTGTCAGAAAACACACCAGAAAAAGCGGCCAACAACATAAGTGTCTGACACAATCAGAGGAAAAAACGTTTACTTGAAAAATAAAGTGAAAAGAAGGATTATTAATTAGTCTCGGTTATATTCTAACTTCAAAGTAAGTAAATGATTTTATATGGTCAACTACGTAATTGATGGAGTGGTCTGGCTTCAATGAAGTGATGGTATAAACGAAGTTCATTTTGATTAAAACTGTGAAAATCTTTCAAATGCAGACATCTTGCAAAATTGTCATCCTGAGTTATAGATTGGTCTTATTAATGTGACATTTTTGACAAAATGTCCTTTTCTAAATCATTGATTTCAACAAAACTAAAAAAACACCAGAGGAAAAACAACAGGAAAATAAACAACAGAAAACAGACAAACAAACAAATATTTTTTTAATAAAGAACGACAACAAAAAAGCAAAAACCCAATGTTATTTGAAAACTGCAAATGTCAGAAATCTTGTTTGACGGACCATTAAGCCGTCAATGTCAGTACTTATTTAAGTTTGATTCTCAAAGTGTTTTTTTTCCGAGTGCAATCTATAAGATTTACAGAGCTTTTCAGTATTAACACGGGCTCGCGTGACACATTACGTTTTTCAAAGAAATTTATAAATAAATAAATTTTGTCATGAAAGCAGTGATAACAAAACTGTGTTTCTAAACTTAAAAGAGAAATTATTAAAGTATATCAAATCCTTTAGTTAGGAATAGTAAGAAAATAGGTTTTTTCCCCTTTGATAAAAACACATCTGGTATTCTATTTTGTTCTAATATGATGGAACTGGAAATAAATAATTTACGCATTGCTTTGTGAACGCGACATCATAAAAAGCAGCCGCAACATCTTAAATTATGATAGTGATCGGCTCAGGATAAATGAAGTTGGTACCTTCAGCTTTAAAAACAGCCTACAACAAAAAATAACTTCTATTTATTACAATTGTTTCAATTTACAATCAACCAAATTTCAGTACATTTTCAATTATCGACATTTTTATAACACTGAATATTATTTTCATGATATTTATATTATCTATACATATAAAGTAAATATGTCAGAGGCAAGCCGATGTCTTTTGCTTAAGCAAGAAACTTTACACACATTACTTAGTACTGCTTGGTTCAAGAAACGGATTCGAGACCGTGTGTAAACTCACATCCGTAATATTGTTCCTAATGGTACATGCACGTCCTTGAACATGCAAGGGGCAGCGGTAGACGATTTGGAGCTTGGCCGAATCTTTCACCAAGGACACATTCCAAGATCCGAGCGCTGTTTTATACATATACCGCAGGTCATGGATACCAAACTACCCTTCCGTCATTGACCGCTGTACAATTGTCCTCTTTCAGCTCAAAATTCACTTATACTCTGTGGAGGGTGCACGGAGGTAAATTATCACCACTTTGTACTTCAAAATTTAACACTTTTAGGGCATGGCTATTGACATGTCAGGTATCCATACTAGTCAGCGAAAATTGTTATTTGTGCCTTAACTGGCGGATGAACCCTAGTAATAGTGGATCATATAATACAAAATGCAAGTATTTATGCAAACATGATGATTCAAAATATTTTCCTTTTATGACAATTCCAATGACAAAAAAGTATCGTTAGTTACGTTGCACATCTACATATCTTCCGTTTTAGAAAACGCGTAAGCAGTTATTCTCTTTGCTCTTTGCTCTCCAAAATGTAAAGCAGAAAATTAACATTTGTTGGTTACAGATAATAAAATGTAACGACAAATTCCATAAAAACCAATAAGATTGAAATGTGCGGCAACATTAATATTTTACTGTTTCTTATCTTTTGGAATAAGTAAAACTACCATTATTGTATCAAATGTCAACCAAGGTCTCTATACAAAGTAATGTGACTTTTTACATTCAAACGATGTACGAGATGTCCTTTCATACAAGTGCTCTTTACTGTACAAAACCAATTTATAGAATCAAATCTAATAAGTAAGACGATGTATGAGTGTTTTGTCATAGCAAACAATTATTTTTGGGAAATAAGTTTCACATCGTAGTTCAATGGTTTATCTGTAGATCTTTTCTTTAAGTAAAATTATAAAACAACAACAACAAAAAGTTTAAAAAAAATACTACTGAAATCATTTTCTACAACAATTCATCTTATTGTTTACATTTTTTGACATTTTGCAAAATAGCTTGTCTAATTTTCTTCTTCAGTATAAATGCTTAGACTGATTTGCTTACAAAAACAATGATTTTCGTTTGATCAATTATTGCTTGTTTGATTTGAAGTGAGTTAATTGAGACAACTCTGTTAATACTTTAACTATATATTACCAGTGTTGATGAACGTCAATTTTCAAGGTTTACAAATAGGTCTTCATAACGGGCTACATGACAACAAGGTAAATTGTGAAGACAAAATCAATAATTTTGTTACACACATTTAATTAAACAGACAAATGACTATTTATTTTGTCATTCAGGCAATAATTACAAATCCTTTATTCCTATAATTGAATACAGATCAGATGAATCCAATGTTTTTTTAACATTCACATATCTCGTTGAAGACTTGTATCAAAACAAATAATTGTCAGCAAATCACATATTCCATTGCTATATTTCGTTCGTTGGTAAATATTTTTCATTTATCGGAAAAATACTATATCGAATGACTATTCTCTTATTGTAATTAAAGATATACAAGGGTCAAAATTAAACATCATAGAATCAAAGCTATGTCCCCTGAACAAGATGTAGCGCGCACGTAAAATCTGTAATAATCATTTGTTACAGCTACATGTGTATAATACATTAAGTGAAAGAGAAAACATTGAACGAAGAATTTTATCAAAACTGACTTATATATTATGTTATTTTTTTACTATTTTTTTGGTTAAATGATATTTATTTCGCTACGCTAATCATTTGTTACAACTATGATAAATTGATTGAAAATGAAAACATTAAACCAGGATTTGCCTAAAGAGGACTACTATATTCTGATAAATAACCTTTATTATTTTTGATTTAATGATATATATTTTGCTACGCTAGATTTATGAATGTCTATTGCATTGAATTTCGTATTGTTTAAATAAAGTGTAAACTTTGGTGTTTTTTTTTTCGCTTTTTTTAACTATACGTAAATAGACAAGATCATAAAACAGGTTATATCAATTACCTTAATCTTTTAAGCAATGACCTAAACCTAGTATACCCGACGTGTAAATGGATTTAAGGTCATTATCACAATTTGTGATTAAATGATGCACGCTGTTCCTAGCGGAAAAATTAAGCCATGTTTAAAAGTAATTTGTAACAGCATTTCTGTTACAAATGTTCAATTATGTTATGCATCTACTTTGAAGGTTTCCTGTTTAGAAAGTGTAGTATAACAAGCATATTACGCCTACAATTACATTTCAGTTGCACAATTACGGAAAGTGATTACATGCTTTTATCCTGAAAGTTTCTGTTGAAATTTTATCATTCAATTTACAATGTGCATTCAACCTTTATTATAGTTCTGAAGTAGAATTGTTTAAATGATTTGTCAGTGCTAACATTTTGTGACTTAATACTTCAACTAAATGTGTCCTTATTTGGAAATATTTTATCAAGTAAATAAATTTCCTGCCTAGTATCAAATGCTTTAATTAATTTAAGTAATGTGATTTAAGAGATAAGAATGATTTTTATATCGCCTATCTGTTGTTCTTACTGCATTGTGTTAATAAAGGATGAAAAAAACGTATAATGGCGACCTACTAATCAGTGATTATTAAATGAATATTAAAATTTAGTTTGATATCAGCAAATATATTTGATTGCGAGTTTTTACTTGTGTTTTTTTTTAAATATTTACATATTTGTATTTTTAGAAATATTATTACACTATTTAAACATGTTATGCCAATCAAAAAAATATATTTTGATGAACATAAGTTGTAGGAGATAGACATATTTATGTTTCCTTAAAATAACTCCATTTATATACTTTTGTTTGAAAATATAAGTTTTAATACTTTGTTAAGTACAATTCTAAATTCAATTTGACACAGCCTTCAAATGAAAATTGGAAACGGCAAGAAAACGTTTTAATTCTAGTAGAATAAGAATTTAAGTATTGTGAAATAACATAGGTACATTAACAATATATATGATTTGTTCATATTTGATGCATAAAAGAAAATCAAAGAAAAACGAAGGCTATTTGATTCCAAGTTAATAAATTATTTTATCATGCAATTAGCCCTTTTTAACGCCACACGCTAACCTAATTACATCTATACAAATATCTGAAATGACAAATATTTATACTTGACATGAGAATATTTTTGCCATTTCTGTCAATTACAGAGCATAGTGAACTTGGTAGAACCCGATGACAGTGAAATGGATTTCAATAAAAGACAAATGGAGGGTAGAAATCTTATTAAGACGCAAACATATCTTTAACAATAAAACGTAACAGAATAAAATATTTTTCTCGGATATGCTTTGATAGAATTATTACCTTTTTTCAGAACTACTAAGTTTACACCTCGTGATCGCTACAGGCAGTGTGAGTCGAGCTTCAATATGTACATGATATCATGTAAAAACAATTTAGTATCACTTTATTTTTTCATATAGACAAAACAAGATATGAATTAATTCAGGAGGAATACATAGTAAATATAAACGTTAATTTAAACCTGGGAAAGTTAACATAATTTTGAAAAATAAAAGAAAGACATTTGAAGTTCTGAATGATGTTTAAGGCAAATCAGTCTTTAAATATGAATGCTCCTTTTTTACCCTTCTTATAACACTCTATAGAGCTACTCGTTCTCATTATAAAGTACATTGATATACTTCTTCGAAAAGTTAGACACTTTGGAAATATCCTAGTTAACATATAGTTAACTCATAGTTAAAATATCAAGAAGAAGCAATACTGCTTTGAACAGCAGGCACCGTGGAGCTATAACACTTAACTTTTGTTTTGTTATTACGGACAAAACACTTTAAATTCCTTTTGATACCATGAGCCGTTTGTATATGTTTTCTTCATTTCAGTATTTGAAAGTAAGTGTACTAATTGTGCAAAAATTGTCAAATACTTTATAAATTTGATTGCGATAAATCCTACAAATGATATAAAATTCTATTTGGCATAAATTTTATTTCTAGAAAGACAATTATGGCTTTATTAAGCAAAATTGATATGCAAGTAATATATTTACTAGTGCGATAAATTGTTTGTGTATCAAACTGATATAGAGTGCAGTCAACTCGAAACAATTCATAACCTGAACAAGTAAGACAAAGAGCTTATAATACATTTCTATAGTAGATAAATACAAAACTTTTAACAAGTTGTAACTATTTTCGCTTTTTATTTAAACTATCATTTCAATGGTATTTAATTGTTATGCTGTTATCAAAAATTGTATGACCAATTTTAAAGTGAAGCTATAATTGTTTAGCTATTTTTAAAAGTACAGTAATGACTTGCCTAATTATAAAGTTAAAATATTGTATTCAGAACTTATAATTTATCTCTTTCTTGACATCAACGTTTTATTATTCTTTTATATTCAGAAAAGGACAGTATGTTAAATGGGAATAATGATAACAAATTAACCGTTTTATAATGTACTATGTGTTGCTGTTTTATATACAGAACATTAACTGAGAAATATCTTTAGCAAATTTCTAAACTTAGTGTCTGACATAAAATTCAAATGCCATGTAATATTTTACGTCTTATTCAATTGTCATTCACAGAAAAAATATTTTTTGAAAATTTTGTAAAAACTGTCTTCTAATTAAATTCAAGACTGCACTGTCAGAGTTTTTTTTTTAAATAAAATTATTGCTAAAATACCTAACTTTTTTTCCGATTCCTTTTTAACCTTTCTTACTAATTTCCAATTTCATCACAACACTCTTTTCAGTTTAATTTTTATTGCTAAACTATTTAAAATATTATCAAAAAGTTACCTTATTCCAACAGAATTTCTGCCTCGTACGTTGTTTAGTTAACTTTTCTAAACTTGTTTTTCAACGTTTGCATCAATATCAACCCTTGTCTAATTCACAAATGTAAATATTCATGAAAATATGTCATTTTAAAATTTATTTAAAAGAATAATAAATTTTCTGTCTTAACTGAAATAACTCACGATAAAGCCAATTTCACGATAGACGTTAACGAAAGGGTTTGACTCTTTTATATAGTATCGCCACTTTTCCGATGGACTCAACACGAGTTTATAAACATGGGGCTATTTAAAGCACGGTTTTTGTAGTACGTGGAGCGGTACGCTGTAAACAATAACCAATAACCAAGAACACTTGCGTGAACGTGATTGAATATATTGTCTCATAAGAGATAACGGTAAGTGCGAGAGGTTATGCTACAAATTCGCTGTAATAGAAATAGAGTGTAGCAATTTTAATCTATTTGTCATGGCGTTAAATATACATTTTATATTTCTTTGTATTTGAATATTGGAGAAGTCATCTTATTAATTTTTGTTTATAGTTTTTTTGGAATAGATTTGCAAAGTTATGTCTGAATAGTTTATTTAATAAAATCTACAAAGCTGTTCAATTACATCTGTTTATAAATTTTAATTTGCAAATTTACCATTTTTATATTTTAAATACTGAATTCTGCTTATCGCGGATGACGGTGCTAGAGATATGATGTAGCTAGGGTCGTTTACCCATGACTGAAATTAATCAAACCGAGCCTGTAACATTTTTCAACAATGGTTTCGTATTTTGAATTGAAAATATATTGATGAGTTTTGTTCAAATGTTCTGTGCTCCAGGCAACATCATCACACGAAGAAATATTAAAGTGAGATTAAGTAAAAGTATAAACCAAAGTATCAAACAAACGCAGTATAAAACAACAATTTAGTTTGCTTCAACCATAGAAACAAAACTATTCTAGACTAATAAAGAACAACCTACTGTCTAATACTGTATTGACTGCCACTTCATGAAAGACCTGATACAATTACAGACTTAATCATGTCAAATTATGTCTGAACACTATGCAAATAGCTTAGTGCGTCATTCCATTGTCTAACATGATACGTTTAAACAAACACAGATGAAGTCTTGTTATTTGTAAGCTGCATTTAGGATGATCTCTGCGGACAAATAACAAAGTATGACTAGGCAATAAATTCTTTAGAAATTTGATATTATCATTATTCTTATTGAGAGTGACAACCATGAGTAGCAGAGTTGAAACATTGATTATTCAACTTCTAATGTTAGTAAAATGCACTGCTTTGTGTTCAATTGACATTTGTCGAAATGATTTTAAATTCTTCGAATGTGTGCAACAATTCGTACCTACGTTTTTTATTCCTTTGCTTTTAGAGTTTAAATAAACCTGATAAAATTTCTTCAATACATCCACTTAAAAGATTTATTAAAATATATATCATTAAAGATAATATTCATGATAATTAAATGTCCGATAGTTCAATGTTCTCGTGTTTATATCCACGATATGTCAACTGTTAATACATATCTATAAATTTATAAACAGCTTGCAAACTTCCACATTTAAGCTGCATTTAGGAATTGAAATGAAGGAAAAAAATGCTGATTTTCGTTTTTCTGATATTTAAAGAGATGAAGACGTCTTAACCTTGATTTACATTATTTCATTAAATCGTACAAACATGCAAATAGCATTGGGTTTCATGTTAAAATGGAGATTGAACAGCAATTGTATAGGAAAATATAACTGTCACTTGTAAAACAATTTGGTTATAATATAAACAAAGTTGACACAAAGAATAAAATAAATTTTGAGTATAAATTTGTAACAAAATCAAAATTCAATTGTTAGTTCTAACAACAGTGATCCTGAATTTAAATTGATTCTCTTATATATTTAGCTAGACTCGTAAGTATAATTTTAGTACACGAATAAATATACAATATTATTTTTTTAAAAAATATTCGAAAAACAAATATATATTTATATTTCATTTACAATGTTTCTCCCAGTTGTTTTTACCTTAATAGCAATCAGATAATTTAAACTTTATAAATATTTTTTCTGTAAAATTTTATTGTTTGTTTATTTATGCAGAGATGACCAAAAATATTAAAATCAAATAACACATCCAATATGCGTATTTCAAATTTATAAAAGTCATCAATATACTTTATATCTTAACAAGAATAAAATCTGGAAAAGTAGAAAAGGCTAATCACTCGAAAGCATTTATAACAAAAACATTACATGAACATTGCAGATTTGGTTTGATTTTGTCAAACAAAATATTTTCCCAACACCCCTTCTTATGTCGTTGAGTTAGTGTTTTTAGAAACACAGTAGAAAACATATGTATGAGAATTACTTTAATGATTTTACAACAGAAAATCTATTATTTTTCCCACCAGCCGATTCTTTTGTTAATTTACGTTTCCTTTCTTTCAAGTGTTTATTTGTTACTTATACCGAAAAACCTCTCATCTATATTTTATACTTTATCTTGGGCAGACCATGGTAAGACATATCTAAGACCTTGACGTTCGTTAATTGAATAAAATATTTCCTTGATTATTGTTACATAAAAAGATCGCAGATGTAAACATATAATCAACGCAGCTGTATATTTTCTTTTTATATGTCTAAAATTCTCAATGTGAAAAATATTTCTCAGAAGTCAGGTTAGATATATTTATTTATTTTCATATGTATTTTACTTATCAATTAGCACCGATGTAAAAAAAAACCTTTTTGACAGATCCTCACATCAAATGTTCAGAAATTGCAAATAAATGATTTTTGACAGAATAATTATGTCATTTTTGTAATAAATGGTATACAACAACAGCTTTAAGACCTGAATAAATATATCCGCAAATTATGAAACAAAAGAAACAGTGAAACTCTACCCACGAGGAAGTACATTTAAATTATTTTTCTTATTTCGCCGTCAATTAAGATTTTGCAGTTTTCTGTCATCATTAACATCATGGTATTATCAAGGTTTCAAAATGTATTGGCTATCAACATGAAATATGCCTTTGCAATTATTAACAAAAACTTATATGGCAAACACAGACATATATCAAACTTACCTTTTGACATAAAGGAAGTCTACTGATATTATTTATTTTACGGATATTGTCTTTCTGATAAAAATGTGGTTCTAGATGACAATATTTTTTCAAATAAAGTTAATTATTCATATTTTCTGTTCTTGACCATAAGTAGATTCAATAAAATCAGAATAAAAAACAAAAAAATCACATTTCCATTTTCCAGATTTTTATGAACAAATCTATCACAGTCAGATAATACTGTAAGCATCATATCAAAGATAATTAAAATAAGAACCGTTTAAATATGGTCCTGGGTTGGGGATGCGTTCATTGACACAAAAAAGTCTCAACCAAACTCTGTCTTTTATGTCATGTTCTTGTTTGCTCTTTTGGTTGTCTCGAAAAATACAATACAATAGGATATTTAGTTTAAAACAAATGGTAAATCATATTGCAGTTATGCTGTCGATGAACGTTTGTATGCTGCCTACACATACAAAATATATGATGTACAAGTACCATATTGAAAAAGACAATCTTAGAAATTACCTTTACATGGTAAGGATTGGTTGTTTGTCGTAAAGCAGTAATGTATAGTAACAATGTGGTTACTAAAAAGACAAAACAAACACTGCTTTTCAGAAAATGGCACATTTTAATTAAATCCATTCGTTTTTATGCTTAACATGACGAGTAACATACCACAACACATGGGTGTTATAAATATAAAGACAAAAGAGGTGACCTCTCTATCTCTGTATTTGTTCAGTCAATGACATACATTTAATTTAAAATGCAATTAAAAAGGGTAAATATATATCTTATGAAACGAATTTTTATATATACAATTCAATGTTTATTCTTGTATCAATAATCAAATAGAAAGAGTTGTAATACAGATTGACGGATTAACTTTTCGATTTTATATAGTCACGTGGCATGAGGAATGTAAATGCTGGACAAGCTTAGGTAAACTTATTAAATACAAATACATCTAAAAGTATCAATGTTTATGTAATAGAAAGAGCATCATAAGGTATTTATTTATTACATAGTACTGACAAATATTGTATATATTTCCATATCGTGGAAATGTGACATTTCGTTAGTATTGATAAAATAGATAAATACAGAATCCCTAAAGAAAGCCCAACACGGCAAAATTGAAAATGTTGCAGGCTCGGTTTGATTGAGCCAGTTCATGGACGGTACTGGAAAGTGCAAGTTACCGTCCACGCCCCCTAGCACCGGCTTAAGCAGAATTCAACATTTAAACATGAAATAGTAAAATTTTGAATTAAGAAACATCCGCAGATGTGTTCATACGGCGGTTATCATGGAACCTTCAATGTGACACTTCCGTGCCATTCCATGAAAAGCGGCGTATGGTCCCCAAGTAATAAAAAGCGTGTGCCCTAAACGAGAAAACAATGGGCTGAACTAAATAAAATGGAATTTTGAAAGGGGATCAGAGGTTATGAAGCCTGCGTATCACAGATAAGACGTCAAAAGACAAATTTAAAAATCAGGCAACATATCCTAAAGGTGATTCAACATTATTCAAGTAGGAATATTGGAACCACCCAACTAGAAAATGCCGAAAAAGTGAAACTAAAAATACCAAAAGCACAACAATAATGTCGTGCTGAACGATCTTCAAGGATCGAAAATATAACATCATTGATTAAATGTACGGGGAGACTTTTTACAGCCGCCACACGGCACAAATAACACGGATGTGATCATAAAATAGATAAATACAGAATCCCTAAAGAAAGCCCACACCGACATGCGTTTGTGTTACTTGGGGACCATACACCGCTTTTCATGGAATGACACTACTGTGTCACATTGAAGGTTCCATGCTAACCGCCGTATGAACACATCTGCGGATGTTTCTAAATTCAAAATTTCACCATTTCTGTGTTTAAATGTTGAATTCTGCTTAAGCCAGTGCTAGGGGGCGTGGACGGTAACTTGCACTTTCCAATACCGTTCATGAACAGGCTCAATCAAACCGAGTCTGCAACATTTTCAATAATGTCATGTTGGGCTTTCTTTAGGGATTCTGTATTTCTCTATTCTATTGTAAAGGATTAAAGCTGACCCGCGACAAAACCACGAGGCTATTGTACGAGGAGTTTAAATCAGTTTGCAAAGTGTATTGCTGCTCTTTCTATTTTGCATCATAAGCAAAAATAAAAACACGTTACAAGTCGTCACAATATAAAACCCTATAAAATGTAACCGATGCACGAGCATCTGAATATGGTATTTTTATCTTTATATCTGTTGTAAACTCCCACTCCTTTCGCCCTTGTGTCCACTCCAGGTTTTGTTTGGTGCCTTCTGGGTGTCCTGCTTGGGTGTGCCCGGGGGCGGCGTCCTGTGAACGTTGCCTTTGCCTTGTTGATCTTTATTCTTATTATTATAAGATACAAGAATTCTTAACTGCTATGTCTGCAGTCCAAGTATCTAAAACGATATTGAGCTCAATGAATAGAATCAAACCAAATACACATTTGCACATCGGCTAACTGTATTAAAGAAAACAAATATTCAGAATAAATATTTAAAACAGGGTTATTTCACGGCGTCTCAACGCCGTGATATTGTGATGGGTAGTTTTCGGTAGCATGGGCAAAAGTCACGTGACAAAATGCCTTTCGATTTCTGCAGCCGACATTTTATTGTTTTTACGCAATCATTGTACAGTCCATTTCCGTGAAAAGTTACATAGAAACAGTTTTTTTCTTCAAAACCATATAGAATCTAAACAGTATTTTTATCAACACAAGAAATATCAGCGTTTTATATTAACACATTTCCGGACATCCTTTCGACATGCTTGAGAAATTCGCCTCGAATGGATTATATATGGTGGCTGATTTACGCCATCCGTATATTTTCGCGTCTTCGCCTCAAAATGCGAAAACACGAAGGGACGACATACAGGAGGGTACGTGAACGTTTCAGTTTACACGCAAAACGCACGCTCTGGAAAAAACGCACGCACGTTACACGCTACATGTATACGAACGAACGTTATACGCACGCTATACGAAACGATATACGCTAGACGAAATACGCTCAACGATATACGCACGCTGAAACGCATGCAAAATGAAAAAGTTTCTAAACCTTTATTAAAATATCGAAATCATATTAAGTTTTCAACAACTTTAGCTACATGTACAGTAGATCTAGAGCGATAGCTAGAAATGTTGAGCTGAAATGCACTCAACCTAGCACCAAAATTGTTTTTGTGACAGCCTCAACTAATGATTTTTAAAATTACAAGCTATCATGCGCTAATTCATCTTAATGCGCAATCGGATAAAGAACTATCCCTTGACTATCCCTTGCATTCACTACGTAGGCCGACGTAATAGTCCGCAACATGGCCGACATGGAATTTAAAGTGCATTGCAAATTATCATAAATATACAGTGCTAACAATTAAAATCAGATGGATTTATGAGGCAAATCTATATATTAAGTGAGGCTGCATCATAAACAATCGAACTCTAAAATCTTGAGTGTAAAATAAAGGAATTAACTATTTTGACAGAAGTCACGAAACACAGGATTCTACCACGGATAACATTATGGGAAAAGATTCCAGAATCAGGAAGGATTAAATTGCTGGCACAATGCGTAGATTTAAGTTGATGTCCTGTATGTTTCATTTGGACACCGCATGATTTACTGCGTTGTACCCAGTGAAAGCTTCCCTAAACGAAAGTGAAAGTAGAAATTAACAATACTGAAATCCAGTGAAATCACAAAAAAGGTAAAATTTCTAGAGCATTACAATATACGAGTATATATACATATTAAGAATGCACTTTTATTTGCGTTCATTGAACGCCGCCTTTCCTTGTTGATCTTGTTTTTCATATTTTAGGGTCTGAAACTGTAATCGAGAGGGAAAAAAATGAGGAAAATAAGGAAACCGGTCAACCTCATGCACCTCCATTAGTGCAAGATGGGAAGGTCAGTCAAGTGTGGGACTCCCAAGAATTTGTGACTGAATCATGTGTAAAATGTAAATTTATTAGATTTACAAAGACAGCGCAACAGAAAATATTTTTCATATCACTTAAAATTGAAATTTTTTGACATGCGCATAATATGTATTAATATGCTATATTATTATTAAGCAACATTAAATGCCTAGTACCTATCTTTTTATGTTACTGTCACAAGTTTAAAAAATATGCTGCCTTACCAAGACATGAACCCCGGACCCTCGGAACCATTCAGCAGCTCAACCAACTGAACTATCAAAATAGTGGACAGTTTGGAACCATGACATAATCCCTGCAGCGCTTTATTGAAATTTGTCCTTGAATAGGTACAATGTGAATTAGGACTTTATACCATCGTTTAATACCATCACAGTCCCCTGTGGAATAGGTGATATAGTATGAATCTCCAAGTCAATTTCACATTGTTGTTTTAAATGTTACAGAGGAGATATATAGTTTCTGATTACACCCAGTGGAGGAAAATACCCCTGTGGTATTATAATAATTTAAATGATTTATCCTTACAGGCTATCCTGAGTCACTCAAAACAAAGACCCCAAGAATATCATGCCTCACCAGTACTCACTGTACTACCGTATGAACCCAGAACCCTTTGAATACAGTACTGCAGCTCTACCGTATAAACATTTTTCTCTTAATTAATATGTGATCCGCACTATACATGAACATAGTCCCCCACTTTATTGAAATATCTCCTTAAATAATTGATGAACTGACATAGTGAGTTGTTTCTTTATACAGTCTTGGCCCGAAAGTAACTGTGCAGTCTGACTTGGGCTCAAACCTTAAAGGCTTGCATGGACACTTTGAATACCATTCCGAAGCTCTACCAACTGAGCTATAAAGTTTCTTCAATATCCCCTTCCCTAATCATTGAACAGTTAATACTGTGACATCCCTGCCATATTGAACTCCATGATTTTTTATGAGTATAGAGAACACGTCCCAGCTATATACCACCATGGCTCTACATTTTGCCCCGGTATCAAACCCGGGACAATCAGAACACCATATGGGGGCTGTACTGACTAAGCTATCTCAGGCCATCTCACATTCCCAGCACCTCCACAATTAGTACAGAAAAAAAGAATTATTAGCTCAAATATACATTTAAAACCCAAAATGGTATGTGCAGAATTCCTGAATTAAAGATGAGAGTGCATCATAATTGTGTTAACCTATCTAGCTTCAGTAATGCAAGGGCCAGTAAAGCAAGGGCACCCCAAAAATATAAAAAAAATATCCCTAGAAATGTGTCAATTTCCCTATATTAAGTTATTCAAATTAATACAGTAAATACTAGACACCTCATTGAGCTCAAGCATGTTACATGCATGTATTTAACAATAAATTCCATTTTGTCTCTAGTTTAAGGGGAAGCAACTCATGTTTACCAAATTGTTTGTCCTTTTCTGTCTATCTCAGACAGACTATTCTAGCTGTTTATAAACAATTAGGTTATTGGCAGTGTGCTTATCAGGCTATAAAGAAACTTTCTTATTATTTTTTATTAATAAATAGTATGGAATAATGGATATTTTGTGTGACTGGCTGTTTAATATACTTCAGAGTTGATTTCAATTAGTCCATACCTATAGGTATCCTGCAACAGGATTCATCCAATAATTTTTTTTTTTATATTCAGAATGTTAATGAAATAAGCTTTGGTGATAGAAGGTGGCATTACTACCTCATGCTGATAACAGGCAATTTAAAGAACTTGAAGTGCTAAATGTACTTTGGATGAAAACCAAGTATGGCTATATTTATTGCTATTTCTTCTTAGGCGAGCTTTCCTGACTGCCCTCAACCTCTGTTGGCATTGTATGCACAGATTTCCCAACTTTGTTCCCCTTTCCTTTCTACTGCAGCCCTCCCTCTTTTTACCAAATGACTAATGTAAATGATGTCCAGCAGTTTTATTGTGTCGCCTTGAAAAAGGCAACATATACGGGTTACTTTTGTCGGTGTCCCCTTAAGCTTGTCCAGAGCGTAAGTCAGTCATTATAAGTCAGATTGACTGCATGCTTCTTATAATGACCCGAAGTGCAATGCACAAGAACTGGTACTCTGCACTTCTTAATTTTTGAGTTATTGCCCTTTGTTAATTTTCATACTTTATTTCTGCCCTGGCCATTTCTCCTAATGTATAAAAGCTTTGGACTTGAAACTTCAAAGGATGATAGATCTCATTAAGAAGAAGTGCAGTGCCTAAGAACCGTTACTATGCATTTCTTATTTTTGAGTTATTGCCCTTTGTTAATTTTCATACTTTATTTTTGTCCGTGCCATTTCTCCTACAGTATAAGAGCTATCGACTTGAAACTTCATAGGATGATAGATCTCATTAAGAAGTGCAGTACTCAAGAACCAGTACTCTGCATTTCTTATTTTTTGAGTTATTGCCCTGTGTTAATTTTCATACTTTATTTTTGTCCAAAGTATAAAAGCTATGGACTTGAAACTTCATAGGATGATAGATCTCATTAAGAAAAAATGCAGTGTACAAGAACCGGTACTCATGAGTTATTACCCTTTATTAATTTTCATACTTTATTTTTGTCCGGGCTTATAATTTCTCATAAATTATAAAAGCTATGGACTTATAAATTCATAGGATGATAGATCTTATTGATAACAAGTTTAGTGCACAGAAACTGCTGTTCTGCACTCCTTTTTAGAGTTATTGCCCTTAGTTAATTTTTATGTTTCATTTTTGTCCTAGCCATTTCTCCTAAACTATATTGTTCACAAGGGGACACATCCCTCTCGTGGAGTTTTAGTTTTAATAAACTTGAACAGGGAAGCTTAGGCGCATTACCGGGGCGTCCCCGGGACAATACCGGCATCACCCTTAGCTCAACCGTGGTGAAACCAGTGATGGTTGGGATGATTTCCGTGAAAAGTTACATAGAAACAGTTTTTTTTTCCAAATCATATAGAATCTAAACAGTATTTTTATCAACACGCGAAATATCAGCGTTTTATATTAACACATTTCCGCACATCCTTTCGACACACTTGAGAAATTCACAAGTTTTTTACATTTGTGTATTTGTTTGTATGGATAATCAAAATCTTTTCACGTATAAAATATCTATTGAACATTACATTTCTAAGTTTCTAAAGTTGCAATTAAGAGCTTTAATTGTCTTTTTTAAATAATTTCATTTTCTTGCGCAATAAAACATTTTTTCTCTAAAATGAGACTTGGTTTTTACATATGCGTTTCACAGTAAGCAATAACTTAATTTGGTCCGTAAATCAGTCTTTTACACAACATCAAACTTCATTCAGAATTCATGTCTCATTATTGTGAGAAAAAATTCTGAGTTTCCTTTAGATATGAGCTGGAAAATGTTTAATTATCCCCCGCCGAAAAGGCGGTGGGGGATATAAAATTAGTCTCCGTCTGTCCGCCTGTCCTTCCTTCCGTCTGCCCTTCCGTCCCTATTTTTATCCGGAGCATATCTGAAAAACTATTTGAGATATCAACTTGAAACTTCATAGGTGGATAAATCATATTTAGGAGAAGTACATTGCACAAAAATGATGATTCTACCCTGCATAATTTTTCAGTTATTGCCCTTTGTTATTTTTCAAACTTAATTTTTGTGCACAGCATAACTCAAAAAGCCTTTAAGATATCAACATAAAACTTCATAGGTGGATAGATCTCACTCAGGAGATGTGCAGTGCAAAATAAAGTGGTAACTCTACCCTTCATAGTTTTTGAGAAATTGCCCTTTGTAATTTTGCATACTTTATTTTTCACCTGAGTGGAGCATAACTAAAAAAAACTTTGAGATGTCAATATGAAACTTCATAGGTGGATATATCTTATTGAGGAGGAAAGGAATGTTGTACAAAAGAATGATAACTGTACGCATTATAATTTTTGAGTTATTGACATTTGTTATTTTTCATACTTTTTGTCCGGAGCATATCTCAAAAAGTGTTAGAGGTAACACCTTGAAACTTCATAGGTGGATAGATCTCATTGAGGAGGATGCTGCACACAAAAACGAAAACCGACCATGCATGATTTTTCAGTTATTGCCCTTCGTTATTTTTCATACTAAATTTTTGTCCCAGAGATATCAACATGAAACTTCATAGGTGTATAGATCTCACTCAGGAGGTGTGCAGTGCATAAGAGTGATAACTCTACCCTTCATAATTTTTGAGTTATTGCCCTTTGTTATTTTTCATACTAAATTTTTCATCTGAGTGGAGCATATCTCTAAAAAAGCTTTTGAAATGTCAACATGAAACTTCATAGGACGTGGATAGATCTTATTAAGGAGGAATGTTGTGCACAAGAATGTTAATTCTACCCTTTATAATTTTTGAGTTATTGACATTTGTTATTTTTCATACTTTTTGTCTGGAGCTTATCTCAAAAGTGTTAGAGGAAATAACTTGAAACTTCATAGGTGGATAGATCTCATTGAGGAGGAGTGCAGCACACAAGAATGATAACCTACCGTGCATTGTTTTTCAGTTATTGCCCTTTGTTATTTTTCATACTTAATTTTTGTCCCAGAGTATAACTACAAAGGCCTTTGAGATATCAACATGAACCTTCATAGGTGGATAGATCTTACTCAGGAGGTGTGCAGTGCATAAAAGTGATAACTCTACCCTTCATATTTTTTGAGTTATTACCCTTTGTTACTTTTCATACTAAATTTTTCACCAGAGTGGAGCATAACCCAAAAAAATATTTGAGATGTCAACATGAAACTTCATAGGTGGATAGATCTTATTAAGGAGGAATGTTGTGCACAAAAATGATAACTTTATCCATTATAATTTTTGAGTTATTGTCCATACTTTTTGTCCGGAGCTTATCTCAAAAATTGTTACAACTTCATAACTACAAAAGCCTTTGAGATATCAACATGAAACTTCATAGGTAGATAGATCTCACTCATGAGGTGTGCAGTGCAAAAGAGTGATAACTCTATCCTTCATAGTTTTTGAGTTATTGTCCTTTGTATTTTTTCATACTTAATTTTTCACCTGAGAGGAGCATAACTCAAAAGGTATTTGAGATGTCAACATGAAACTTCGTTGGTGGATTGATCTTATTGAGGAGGAATGTTGTGCGCAAGAATGATACCCTTTATAATTTTTGAGTTATTGCCCTTTGTTATTTTTCAAACTTTTTGTCCGGAGCTTATCTCAAACAGTGTTAGAGGTATCAACGTGAAACTTCATAGGTGGATAGATCTCATTGAGGAGGAGTGCGGCACACAAGACTTTTAACCTACCGTGCATTATTATTCAGGTATTGCCCTTTGTTACTTTTCATACTTAATTTTTGTCCAGAGTATAACTACATATGTGGATAGATCTCACTCAAGAGGTATGCAGTACACAAGAATGATAAATTATTCTGCTCTACTACATATACATGGCTCTTGTAACAAGTTACATTATAATACTTTAAAACCTTCTTAACAAGTTAACCTGTCAATTCAACACAATGCTATTTGGAGATACCTTAACATTATACTTAACTGTTTGTTTGTTTTTGTATTTTTTCTTGTTTTTCGCCGTGACAATCACATTGCTGCATTTCCCAGCAATTTTTTACTTGTTGTAAGAATGTTTTGAGTGTAATATGTTTAACAATAGTGCCGAAAGATAAGGGTACATAACCAATAGAACAGTTGAGTTTTATTGCTGCATCTCTTCTAACATGTTTTGTTTTTCCAAATATCGATGACTCGGCATTTGTTTGTAGATATGAACGTGATTTTCTTGTTTGTTAATACCTTTATTGCATCATAAAGCTGTATGTTAAATTCCACATCTGATCTTAGAAAGCAATACCCTAGCTTAACAGGCATTTTAAAAGAAAAACAAATGAAATTAGTTAATATATCATGTCATAATAGAAGCAATATGAAGAACAAAACAGAGCACAACCACTTTCTTCGGAACAATTTGTTGATGTCATGCTGTCTTTGAGTAGGTGATTCATGAAGCATTAGTTCTCTTATATCAAGTTATGTCAGACAGGAAATCAGATGATACTTAGTTCAAAACTATGAATTGATAAATTGGTCATTGTCTGAACATTACATTAATACATTGTGTACATTATGTATTATACATAAGCTTGACAAACAAATATAATTAAAACGACAGCCATTATGTTCGTTCCATGCAGCTAAACAAACTTATTATTTCATATAGGATCAAAGGCATATATATCTTGCAATTTCTGCAGTTAAATGCCGCCAAAACTTTTTTTGGGTCTTATTCACTGATACCGTTCAGACAGCGTTATTAAGCTGAAGATAATGTACACATAAACAAATCTGATGCAATACCAATACCATCGTTATGCAATAACTAATAAAATGTGATATTACAGAAATAATAGAAGAATTGTTTACGTATTTTATATATCGTTTTAATATATGTTGTTTTTTATATAAAATCACTTCATACATAGTTACACAATTAACTAGTGAGCCATATATTGTAATGTAATATTCACTTTAGAATGGCATATTAACCGTGGCGATTATCAACTATAAACTATAAAAATGTACTATTTCAAGCGAGCAATGACAATATTAGAATTCAATCGTCACTGAAAATTATGCTTTTAATTCATGTTGTTTTTTTTGTAAGTTTGAAACGAACTTGCATGATGTTTTTTCCTGAAATATAGAAGAAAGGAATGCTTGAAGAACGCAAAAGAGGCAATTAAAGAATTGCACCGGTGTAGGCAAAGTTCAATATTCTAAATATGTAAAAGTGACATTTCAAATTGAAACACTTCCGTAGACGTGCTCAAATTGCAGTTATCTTAGGCATTTTATTTACGTTGAACGTTTGTGCCATTTCTGTTATTGTAGCTCATTAATTTATTAATTTGCCTGAAATACTCTGACGCAGAGGATGTGGAATATTCAATCTAATTCATTCTACATTCAAAAAGTCTCATATTACGTTCAGTTTTGAGAACGATGGTTTGTCCTCCTCTGTCCTCTTTGTAAAAATAGTATGCATATCTTTGAAATATCAGTTTTGCTGCGTTTAACAATCTTCAATATTCTCAAATTTATTGTACCATTTTACTTATTAATATTTTTCTTCAAATAAGGGTACAGTAACAAAAACCTTAAGAATGTAAAAATACACATTTAGACAAAATGTGATAAAATATTATATTGTGGCGTTTATATTTTGCAACACTTATAACATTGTTGCAATACTTTGGCATGCTGTTAAAAAATAATAGTACGACTAGTATAAATAAAAAAAAATATTTCTTTAAGAAAACCAATAGTTCAGCTTGTTCATGGATGGTACTGGGATGTGAAATCTACCGTCCTCGTCCCTTACATGCAGCAACGGCTTAAGAAGTATTCAATTTTTCATAATTAATATTAAAATTTTGCATTAAGACGTATATGATAACCACTCAAGCCGGTGCTAGTGTGCGTGAGGGATGTTGAACTTTTTCATTATCCCTCATGTACAGACACAATCAAACCGTGTTTGCAATTTTCATATAATTTTCTTGTGATTTATGCTTTCAAGGGATTACACTTAATTTAGATTTTATGTGTACAAAAATCTGGATACAAAGTGATCCCTCGAAAGCCTTTATCACAACAAAATTACAAGAGAATTACAGACTCGGTTTGATTGAGTCTGTACATGAGGGATACCTAAAATGTCTAAAATATTCACAATAATATCTCAATGTTTAAATTTATTTATTATACAGTTCCTTAATTTTCTTCTTTTGTTTCAATTTTAATCAAGAAATAACAATAATTCCCCCATTTGGATTTTTTAATGTTTCGATAATAATATATTTTGTTATAAAAAAGTAGCTTAAAAGAATATAAACGCAAATTCAAAAAGTTCAACGGCAAGCATTGTGTCAATAAAATAGATAGAAAATCATATTCTTTGAATCTATGGGTGCCAATTATGTATCCTGTTTATTTTTATTCCCTCAAAACAAGAGATGTCGGATGTTAATCCTTGACATGTTGTTAAATTTTTGTTGGGTGGTTCCAGTATTCCTTACTTGAATACTGTTGAATCACCCTTAGGATATGTGGCCTGCTTTTTAAATTTGTCTTTTGACGTATTATCTGTGATATGCAGGCTTCATAACCTCTGATCCCCTTTTCAAAATTCCATTTTATTTTGTTCCGCCCATTGTTTTCTCGTTTAGGGCACACGCATTTTTTTACTTAGGGACCATATGCCGCTTTTCATGGAATGGCAGTTAGTGTCACATTGAAGGTTCCATGATAACCACCATATGAACACATCTGCGGATCTTTCAAAATTGTACCAGTTCATTTTAAATGTTGAATTCTGCTTAAGCCGGTGCTAGGGGGCGTGGACGGTAGTTTGCACTTTACAGTACCGTCCATGAACAGGCTCAATCAAACCGAGCCTTCAACATTTTCAATTATGTTGTGTTGGACTTTCTTTAGGGATTCTTGCTTTCTCTATTTCATCAACATTTTCAAATTAAATATATCAATAGCTTTTTTTTTCTCCTGAAAAGAATTAATTAAGTGACGTAGATGGATATTATCTGTCAAATGTATGAATGACACAGTTAAATAATAGCTTTTAAGTTCTGTGGTGGGTAAAATCGTAGATGATGATTTTATATTTTACTTTGTATAGCTACATCAGATTTATTTACAATTTTTCATTCATTTTATATAAAGGTACTTTATGCTCTAAAATGATTCAGATATAGATTTGATGTACATTTTGTGTTTCAATAATGATTTTACGACTTTGTTCATGCTTGTACAAGATGAGTTCGGAATATAAAAAGAAACATAATTTTCCTTAGATTTTTTGTTCAATAAAGACTAACTTAAAGTAGCAAAGGCCGTCCAAATAATGAATTGTAAAAAGAGATGTACTGTTATTCTTTTTTGTCGGTTACGACAAATGTCATACAATAAGGTAAACTATGTCAAATGGTTAGAAAAGTAAACGTCGTGTTCCGTGACCTAACTTTTATTGATATGTATATTTTTTAATGTCTGAAAGTATATCAGATTATTTTGTTCATATGTGTGCATCATTAAGTATTTTTTGGTTAAATCATGCATAATAATGAAATATATATTTATCGCAGCAAATTATCAAAATATTGTTGATCAATGACTACGGACCAGAGTAAATAATGGTTACTATCTTTAAGAAATAAATTAATTGAATATATACGAGTACAGAGGAGGAAAATGAGAAAAAATATCTAAGTAAACAACCCAATAGTGCTAATGATGCTTTAATTGTTTCCTAGATATTATTGAAAATGTTATCAGACGATATGATAAAGTTCGGTCACAGTGATAATCTGTCCGGTGATGAATATCTTTTTAGTTGTTTTTTATTATCATTAGCTACTGCTGTTTTCGTCCCTGGCATAAACATAAATGTTTATTTATTAATTTTGATAACGTCTGATGAGTTTATTACATTACCTTACTATTTTATATTATAATAAGGAAGGCACACTCAAAGTCCGCATAATGACAACCTATGATATGTTTTAAATTTATCCTTTAGAGAAAGGAAATGAACAAAATCCGGTGTCAGAACGTACTTTTCCTGTTTTGAAAAAAAAACATTTATATGTTATTATACAGATAAATGAGAATGGAAGAGCAGGAACAAAATCGCCTCAGAACATGTTATTCTATATAAAGAGAACATTCATTTGAAAGTGTTTAATAACAGAGAGATTTAATGTTACATTTCCTTACAACATTGACCATAAGAATATGGAGACAATATTATAAATTCTGCAAGAATATTTTATTAGAATCATTACAACTTTTCATAAATCCTGTGACATTCTGTTTATTTGTTTATTTTCAACTGTATAATTTAAATAATTCTTTAGAAACAATAATTCGTTGCTTATAATGCATATCAATTACCTGTAAAAATGACATTTTATTGTTCTTTTGTTTCACGCCGGTTTAAACTATTTTATTAGATATGACGTTTTGTTTTGTTTGTATAATTATTTCATCTCAACAATTGTATTTATATACTGTATAAGCAACAAATTCTGTAGAAACAATAATCCGCCGTTGGTCAAACTGCATACAACAATTAACAATAATGAGATTTGGGTTTTGATATTTGGTCACATCCCACCTAACACCAACCTTACCCGCTTTCTTGGGTAATTCAAGTAATCACAATTTTAATAAATCATCATGATTACTGAATCAGCAGCTAGAGACAAATGGCATTAAAAGCAATGTCCGTGAAAACAAATGAGATAATCACAGATGCTGAATGATTCCCTTATTGATACAAACATTACTTTATTTTGATTCTTGATAACTTTGCAAAATATTCTACAAATAAATGCCGCTGGAATATATTTATCTATTGAAAATATATAACCTTTTTTTATTTCAGCAAGACATTATTAGAGCAGGTTGGGCCTTTTATTTGACATATTAATAAACTTTAAAACAACAAAACATTATTCAATTGAAATTTTATTCGAAATTGTGAGATAAAAAAAAAACAATAATGGTACATTTAAAGTTTCAATTGTCCATTAACTGACAATATATAAAACTTCTTGAAAATTCGTCGAATAACCCACGCAGCAAAGGTAGATATTAAATAAACGATCAATTGGAAGGTTCGTTTAAACTTTTCAGTGAAATGTTCTATTCTTGATTTATTAACCAAACTTTTTCCTATTTATTTGGACGAAAGTCGATTAATAAAATACAAAATGATTTTGTAATGCAGAACATTCAATACACACAGTTTATTTACAAGTATCTCAAAATTAAGTATGATATAGTACTGTATTAGTCGTCAAAAATAGATTTGCGAAAGTTTTACTTTTGTAACATTTGGTTTTCCAAATTGGTGATCATGTGTATAAGTATGTATTATATTATAAACAAGAACGCATTAAATATTTTTCAAATCTGGATAATACTAGTAATGGATTGTACAAATTCAACAAACTAATAAACCACGTTTTTATTATTTAATGCTAACAGTTATGCCGGTTGGTCTGAAAGGTTTGTTCAACAAATTGTACTTCGAGTTGATGATTTGTGTTAATGTATGTATGGGTAATATCTCCTCTATACTTTGTAAATTTAAGATTCTGACCAAGACAAAAGTTTCAGATGAAGGCTAATATTTTGACTAACAGTAGGTTTGGAATACCACTTTTTATTGAGTCGAATAATTCTTTTTATTGATATTTGTATTTCCAAGGTGATCTGCTTTTGTTGTAAATTTTGATAAAACGTGGTGGTTAAGAGGAGGCCTTTATTATATTTTATTTTGTGAATAAACACATTTTGTCTGAATTTGCAATGAGTAAAATATTTTTCAGAAGACAGGGTATACAATTTTTATATTCGTATGTATTTCACTGATGCTTAAATCATTTCGACAGTTTCTCATTTTAAGTAACTGATTTTTGACTAAACTTATATGTCATTTTTGTCATAAATGGTATACCATCACAGCTTTAAGAGACTTTAAAAAATATATTTGCAAAAAATGAAACAAAGCGGAAAATGAAACTCTTTACTCGAGGAAGTACATTTAAATTATTTTTTCTCTGTTTGCGTTCAATATTGAGTTTTTTGTTGTCTTTTACTATCATAAACATGGCTCTATCAAGGTTTTAAAAATTATTAGGTATCGACATGCAAAGCCTTTGGAATTATTTACAAAAACTTAATATATATTGGCAAACACAGACATATAAATTAAATCTTTTGACATGTAGGAAGTACTCTGTTTAAGGAAATTGCCTTTCTGATGATAGTGTTGTCAAGATTACAATATCTCTACAAGGAATGTTAATTATTCATCTTTAAAAAAATATTTTATGTTCTTGACCATAAGTATATTCGTTGAATTCAGAGTAAAAAACAGAATCAGAACATGCATGTATTAAATGTACATTGTAAAACACTTCAAATGATTGAAATATAAATTTCAAAGATAACTGTTTGCCATATGTCCACTGATATGGTTGTATCACGTGCAAATGAGGTCAAATAGTCCTCTTACCTTCGAAAAATACCCTTTGCAGAGTTAAATTGTTTATACATTCATCATACCCGTACCTTGTGATAATCAAGTACCAAATATATCAAGATGTATTTTCGTGTTTTAGACAACATATCATAACATTTTTATTTATGTCGTTCTGGTCACTGATGCAAGCCTATTTTGTGCTAAAGATCACATACCAGTTAAACCGGATTCAGTGGGGAATGTGAGATGTTGCACTTTTATATCAACTCTCATGAACAGGCTCAACCAAATTTAGTCTCAAATCTTTAAGAAGAAAAAATAATTTAATTGCATTCGTGCTTGCCTAATTTTCAAGATTTTTATGAACAATATAATCATAGAAAGATAAGTCTGTAAGCATTTTCAGAGATAATTTAAATCGAACCATTTAAATATGGTCCCAGATTTGCGGTTGCGTTCATTAAATGTCGCCCTTCCTTGTTGCACTTTCTTCTCAAAAAATGTCCCAATCAAGCTTTTTTATGTTCTTGATTGCAAAAGTTCTTTTAGTTGTCTCGAAATATACATCACCTGTAGGATTTTTAGTTAAAAACAGAAAGTAAATCATGCTGCAGTTGCGTTGTCTATGAACGTTTGCCTGCTGCCTACACAAACAAATTAAATGTGTTACAAAAACCATGTTGAAAAGGGCAATCTAAGAAATCATCTTTACGTGTTACTTTATTAGGATTGGTTGCTGGCCGTAAAGTAATGTGCTGTAACAATTTGGTTACTAAACACACAACAGAAACACTACTCTTTCAGAAAATGGCAAATATGAATTAACCCAATTGTGTTTTTGTTCATACGTAACATGACGAATAACATATCACAACATGGGTTTTGAAAATGTAAAGACAAAAGTCACCAGGTGTCCCTACCCCCTTCTCTCTCTGTTTGTGTTCATTCAATGACATAAATGTGATTAATGATAATTTAAAGGTTAAAAAAACTGTACCTTATGAACGTTTTATATATATACAATTTATAAATGGGTTAACACGTTGTCTCAATAATCTTAAAGAAAGAGTTGAAATACATATTGTAACGGTTATTTAACAAGCATGAATATTGTATAATAACAGGATTAACTGTTTTGGATCAAAATATAATGCTTCTATAGCAAGTAGGGTTTTGAACAGTTTTTGAACAGGGTTTAGCAGTTATTTTCAACATGTGTCATGCCCTTAAAAAATATGCAAACATAGTTGGACGTATTTTTAAATAATAATAACAAAAAGAAGAAAAAAAAACAGTAAATAAATTATTGGCACCAGATATGAATTATAGCTTTACCTTTAAAACCGCTTTGTCTTTATAACGGTTACTTGTTTGAACGTACAATGAGCTAATGGGGCGATTTTAAATCAAGGAATTTACACGACGAAATTGTGAACGGCACAAAAACAGCTATGACTGAAAAAAAGAGGTTGTTGTGATCTTGAATAACAATACAACAATACTTTAAACTATCCTTTAATTTTAGCACAATTTTAGCTTAGTAGGCATTTTAAAAGAAAAAATATGAAATAAGTAAATATATCATGTAATGATAGAAGCAATATAAAGAACAAAACAGAGAACAAACCCTTTCTTCGGAACAATTTCTTGATGTCATGCTGTCTTTTGGAAGGTAATTCATGAAGCATTACTTCCATTTTTATCATGTTATTGTCCTTCTGTTCAAAACTATGAAATGATAAATTAGCATTTAATTATTAGATTGTCTACGTAATGTATTATACGTAACGTTGACAAACAAATATAATAAAAACGACTGCCATTATGTTCGCTTATGCAGCTAAAATAAAAGCTATTAAAAACACATTATCTTAATATAAAGGATCAATGGCGCATATATCTTGCCATTTCTGCTGTTAAATATGATGCCGCCGGGTTTATTCACTGAAACCGTTCAGTCAGCGGCATAAAGCAGAAGATAATTTAAGCTCCATTTGTTTCTGATAATGTACACATAAACAAACCTGATACAACACCAGTACCATCGTTATGCAATAACTAATAAAAAATAACAAAATAGGTCATTGACATTCACATACATAATTGCACAATTGTTTACGTATTTGATATATCGTTTTAATATATTAGTATGTGTATATATTAAATCACTTCATACACAGTTAAACAATTAACTAGTAGGTCATTGAATGTGATGTAATATTCACTTGTAGAATGACATATAAACCGAGCTGATTACCAAAGTAAATATGATAAAAAGCCGGTAATTTTCACCTCGTTTTCAGTATCTAGTAAGACAATAATTAGTTTAAAATAAATTATGTATCTGAATAGCCTTAGATTAAGATTAAAGGTGAAAATCCGAAGTGTGACAATTGAGTAGATGTGTTCATATGGCAACTCTCAATTTCAAAATGATACTTTTGTTCGTTTACATTAGATGTGGTTCGTTAATTTATTTACTCGGAATTCCTCGTCAGTTTGACACGGAAGACTGTATAAGCACAGGGAATGTATACGTTTGTAATATTCAACTCACCACATTCTATCTTCAAATAGTTTCATATTACTCAGCCTGTGATATAGGTCATCAAAGGCATGTTTTACCACTACCCTTTATGTAAAGCTGTTATACATATCGTATTAAAGTTTGGCTGCGTTTGACAATCTTCAATATTCCAAAAACTGGACAATTTTACGTATAGATGAATAATTTCAAATACGGCAGGAGTAAAATAAACACTTAAAAAGTCACAATAACCGTAACATCAGTGACACTTTAAGACAAAATATGATAGAATTATTTGTTGCAAGTATAATCACATTGTTTTCAAGATCCTGCATGTGTTGTAATTGTTGATGTATGCCAGACTTGCATGAAATTATATACGTATATAATTAAGCTAATACAACAATTTTCAAACATCGAAGAATATGTTAAATTAAATATGTACTACAAATATTTGTACATATTAAATGTAATCATTAAATTATATGCATTCATTTCTTAATGGAAAATTTGACTTAGAATTCATAGAAAACAAATTTCTTATTACCTCCATTTATTTACATGCAATATTAAATTCTGTAATATCTTTATAAATAAATGCATTTTGGAACTTACAATATTGATCAATCTTAATTTGAGCATCATATTTTTTTTATATAAAACCATAATAAAAATGTGTTACAGGATCTTTAAATGTTTGGCAAACTATACAAAAATAGAATAGTAAGAATAGTACAAACGTATCTCCTAAAGAACGACCATCATGTAGCCTGTTCATGGACGGTACTGGAAAGTACAAGCCACGGTCTACGTCTGTTACATGTAGCACCGGCTTAAGCAGTATTTGATACATGTATTTCAAAATATAATATTGAAATATTATATAAAGAAGGTATATGTAGGTCTATAATATTTAGAATTATATTTAAATGTTTAGGTAAATGAAATTATACAGTTTACTTATTTTCTTCTTTTGTTTCAATTTTATCAAGAAATAACTATGACTTTCTATTTCCCCTATTATGGATAATTATTCATTATTTCGATAATAGTATTTCTTTTATAATCAATACGTAGCTTAAACAATATAAGCGAAATTAAAAAAAAAGTTAAAACGAAAAGCATGGGTCAATTTGATTGAAAATCATACTTGTCTATGGCCCAATTATGTATCCGGGTGTTTTTTTCCCCGCAAAACAGGGGTTTGTTCGCCGTTACCCTTTTCCGTTATACTTTAAATTTTCATCAAATTTTTTTTTAATATATCCCCGGGGGGCTTTTCCCCCTGAAAAAAATTAATAGGTGAAAATGTTTTAAATTTGTCAAATGTGGTGAAAGCAAATCAATCTAATAGCTTTTAAGTTCTGTTGTGGGTAAAAATGTCAGATAATGTTTTTTTTTTACTTTGTATAGATAAATCAGGTTTATTTTCACTGATTAAGTAACACAGTTGTCAGTTTTATTCACGAAATATAAAATCGGTTGGACAGTTTGGTTGATTTTGTTGTCCAACTTTGTGTCATCTATTATAACGTTTGCTACAATTGTTTTCTTTATGTAAAGGTATTTGAAGTTTTTGGTTATATTAATAATCTTTTGATTATATCATAATCTATTCTTAGACGATAAAGACGTCTGGCTCTGCCAGACATAATCAATCAAACTTCTGTGTTTGTATTAACTCTACTGATTATAACACTAATTAACAAGGAGGAACATGAACCGTGATGATAGTAAAACATAAAGGTACTTTATGCATTAATGCAAAATTCAGATATAGATTTGATGTACATTTTGTGTTTCAATAATGATTTTACGACTGTGTTCATGCTTGTACAAGATGTGTTCGGAACATAAATGAAAATTATTGTCATTACTGCATTTTGATACTTGATAACTAAAATGTTTTTGAAATATATTTATTTATTGAAAATATATAACCTTTTTTCAGCAAGACATTATTATAGCAGGTGGGGGCCTTTTTTGACATATCAATTACAACTTTTATTGGAAACAAAACATTATTTAATTGAAATTATATTCGAAATTTTCAGATAAGAAACAATAACGGTACATTAAAAGTTTCAATTGTTCTTTATCTTACAACATTAAACTTCTTGAAAATTCGAATAACCCACACAACAACGGTGTATTTTTTTTCTTCTTATTTTGACGAAAGTCGATTTTTTGAAGTTCAATATGTTTCAGAAAGAAATGAAATACATTTCGTAACGCATACATTTCAATAAACACAGTTTATTTACAATAATTCAGTGATATGATGTCAAAATTAAGTTGGATTTAGTACTGTTTTAGTCGCCAAAACTAGATTTTTGAAAGTTTTACTTGTTAAACATTTGGTTTACCAAAGTGATAATCATATGTGTAAATACGGAGTTATATTATAAACAATAACAAATAAAATATATTTCAAATCGGGATGGGATTACACGTCTAGTAAATGATTGTATACATTCAATAAACGAATAAACCATTTTCCTTAATTTGATGCTAACAGTTATGCTGGTTGCTCAGAAAGTTTAGCTCAACAAATTGTTCTACGAGTTGATGCTTTGTGTTAATTTAACATGTATGCATGGGTAATATATCCTCTATACTGCATAAATTTTGGATTCTGACCAAGACAAAAATCTCATATGCAGGCTTATATTTTGACTATCACTATGTTTGGAATACCACTTGTCAATGACTCTGACCAACATTTTTCAGTCAAATCAGTTTTTTATTGATATTTGTATCTCCAAGGTGATCTGCTTTTTGTTGTATATTTTGATATAACGTAGTGTTTAAGAGGAGGTCTTAATTATATTTCGTTTTGTGAATAAACACATACTGTTAATTTCCAGGACATGTGCTCTGTTTTAGGTACATTTATGCAGACATTAAGGTAATTTTAAAAAATACTTGTGTTGTCACACTTACAATATGCGAATTGTAGATTATATAAAAGTCGGCAATATATTTCATAAATCTTACATAAGACAAATATCTGGTAAAGGGTGATCCCTCGAAAGCATTTATAACATAAAAATTGTATAAAAATTGCAAACTCTGTTTGTCTGAGTCATGTCCTTAATACATTGAGAAGACCATGGTAAGACATATCTGGGTCTTTGACGTTAGATTGTTTTTTTAATACATTTCTAGATTATTGTTATGAAATAAGATCGCAGATGTTAACGTATAATCAAAGCAGCCTTAAATCTTTTTATATGTCTGTATTTACAATGTGGAAAATATTTCTCAGAAATCAGGTTATATATTATTTATATTCGTATGTATTGCAATTATCAATTAGCACCGATGCTAAAATCATTTTGACAGCCTCTAGTATCAAATGATAAGAAATGGCAAGTAAATGAGTCTTGTTACTAAATAAATATGTCATTTTTGTCATAAATTGTATACCATTACAGCTTGAAGAGACTTGACAAAATATATTTGCAAATAATGAAACAAAAGGGACAATGCAACTGTACTCTCGAGGAAGTAAATTTAATTCTTGTCTTTGCTTGCGTTCAATTGAGTTTTTTGTTGTCTTTAACTATCACAAACATGGTATTATCAAGCTTTCAAAATGTATTGGCTATTGACATGCAAAATGCCTTTGGGATTATTTACAAAAACTTATATGTCAAACACAGACATATATCAAACTTATCAATTTACATATGGGAAGTATTCTGTTATCATCTATGTTACGGAAATTGTCTTTCTAATATTGTTCTAGATTACAATATCTCTACTAAGTTAATTATTTACCTTTAAAAAATATTTTCTGTTCTTGACCATATGTAGATTCAATAAAATCAGAATAATAAAATCAGAACATATTACACTGTCAAACACTTCAAACGTTTAACATATAAATCTTATAGATAATTGTTTGCCATGTGTCTATTAATATAGTTGTATCGCGTGCAAATGAGATCAAATAGACATTCCATTCCAAAAAATACTCCATGCAGAGTTCAATTGTTTATACATTTATCATAACCGTACCTTGTTATCATCAAGTACCGAATATATCAAGGATGTATTTTTTTAAATATTGACAAAACATCATAGCATTCTTATCTTTGTCTTTCTGGTCGCTGATTGAAGCCTATTTTGTGTTCAAGATTATATACCAGTTTAACCGGTTCCAGTGGGGAGTGAGATATGTTGCACTTTTATATCAACTCTCATGAACAGGTTCAACTAAATTTAGTCTCAAATCTTTAAGAAGAAAAAATATTTTAATTGCATTCATGCTAGCCTCATTTTTCAGATTTTCATGAACGAAGTAATCATAGTCACATAATATTTTAAGCATTATCAGAAATAATTTAAATCGAATCGTTTAAATATGGTCCTGTATTGGGGGTTGCGTTCATTAAATGTCGCCCTTCCTTTTTGTATTTTGTTCTTTTCTATTTCTCTCAAGGACAGGCTCAATCAAACTCTGTCTTTTGTCATGTTCTTGTTTGTTCTTTTGTTTGGTTATCTCGAAACATAAATCACATGAAGGATAGTTAGTTTAAAACAAATAGTAAAATATAGTGCAGTTGCGTTGTCGTTGAGCATGTGCATGCTGCCTACACATACAAAATATGTGGTACAAATGTACAAGTATCACGTTAAATACCACATTGAAAAGGACAATCTTAGAAATTAACTTTACGTGGCACTTTTGGATTGGTTGTTTGTCGTACAGTAGCTACGTACTGTAACAATTTGGTTACTTAACTCACAAAACAAACACCAATCTTTCAGAAAATGGCACATATAAATTAAACCCATTTTTTATGCGTAACACGACGAGTAACATACCACAACACATGGGTGTTGAAAATATTAAGACCGAAGTCAACAGGTTGGTTAACCCCCCCCTTTTAAATATTTTTGTTTCATTTAAAACAAAAAATTTTATGATAAGTAATTTAAAGATTAAAAATTTTTAAAAACGATTTTCACATTCTTTTTCCTAACGGTTACATGTTTGAACGAATAATGCGTTTTTGGCTCGTTTTTTTTAAAATCCAAAAAATGAGAACGTCACAAAGACATCTATTACTGAAAAGAGATGTTTAATTAAAAAGACAAATGGAACAATTGATTTTACAATGTAGTTCTGTTGGCATCGCAATATTTTTTTACCATCTTTTATAGCATACTTGGGCAAATTATTTTTTCAAGACACTATTTAAAAGTGTAAAAAAAGTGCTTTTGAAAATGGAGAATAAAGACATTTCTGTCATAATAATAAAATAATTGATATAAATAATCAATTAATGATAATGATTATTTTCTGCCATGCAAATTAATCATTTGTATCATTTTTTTTTCAGATACTCATGAAACTATTAAAATTACATGTGATTGCTGACAAAGGTGTGAAAAATATTAAACTTGTGTAAGCATTAACCATTTTTTCGCAAAAAGGACTTATATTTTACTTAAAAATATCTGCCATAGTCAGGTTGTATTGAACATGCAAGAAAATGTTAAGTCCTGAATATTAATTAAAACTTTCTTATGCTAGAGAAATTTATACACAACAAGCAATTCAAGGTACACCTTTCTTGTTAATTGTTTTGTAAATGTTCTTTAATTTAAGAAATATTTTAAAAGGCAAATATTCTCTTTAATGTATAATTTTTTGTGAACTACCTTATTCTAAAGCAAATATCTGCCCGAAACTTTCTGAACATGCATAAATGAAATTCATTTATTCTGTTGATACCAAATTTGCTCAGAAGTTGTTTGAATAAGCCTATGTACTATAAGGGGAACAATGATGGGTGATGATTTGGAAAATGACGAAACGTTTTATACGGATTAGGGGGTTTTTAATTATTCTGATCCATTGAAAATTTTTGTTTTATAACCCCGCTTTGGGCATTTTTTTAAAAATTGTATTGGTTTTATAAATAATATCACATCCTCTGTGGGTGATAACAAAATTATCAAACCACTTTTGACAAGATAATGTCAACTGAGAATTATCTTTAACATCGGATGACCAATATGACGTAGGATGAGGAATTTAAATGTTGGTAAAGCTTGAGTAAACGTTATGCATTCTTGACTGCTACTTCTGTAATGTAAGTTTAAGATATTACTTTAATGAATACATTAAAACCCAAAGTTACACACTTCTCTATAACTTTATTACAGAAAGAAAATTAGACAACAAATATTTCTGAAAATGTTTAAAATAGGGTTACAATAATCGTGTACGTGTTCAATGTTTAAGGACAGATACAAAAATCAGGGTAAATGACCAATATAATGAATTTTATTGCTGCATTTTTTTCTTCTCCACAAGTCGATTACTCGGCATTTAACGTAGGCATGAAAGTGATTTTCTTGTTTGTTAATTAATACCGTTATTGCATCATAAAACTGTATGATATATTTCACATCTGATCTAAGAAAGCAATACGCTAGCATTGCAGGCATTATAAAGAAAAAAATATAAAATTTAATTTATATACATTTTGATAGAAAGCAATAAAATAACAAAAAGAGAATACCCCTTTTCCTCGGAAAAATTTTTTTGGATGTTGCTGTTTTGGGAAAAGGTGATTAATAAAGCTTAGTTCTCTTATTAGTTATGTCAACGGGAAATAATGTCCTCATTTAAAAAAATATGAATTGATAAATTCGTCATTGTCTGTGCTTTAAATTAATACATTGTTTACATTATGTATTATACATAAGCTGAACAAACAAAGAGCATTAAAATGACAGTCATTATGTTCGGTCCATGCAGCGAAAATAAAAGCTATTAAAAACATATTATTTCATAGACGAAGAAGGGCATATATATCTTGCCTTTTCCCGGAGCTAAATATTGCAGGTGGAGTATTTTCGTTTTCTTTCATTGATAGCGTTTAGTCAGTGCATTAAGCTTAAGATAATTTAAGCTCAATTTGTTTCTGATAACGTAATTCGTTATTCATAATAACAGATATACAAAACTGATGCAATACCAGTACTATCGTTATTACACAGAATTAGTTATGCTATAATAAATGACAAATAAAATATGCAATTGACATTTACAAATAATTGCAAATTGTTTACGAATTTTTGTAACAATAGACTATTTTACTATATATAGTATAGCATCACTAAAACTTCATATATACTATCATTGACTAATGAGCCATTGAACGTGGTGATATATACATGGTGTCAATTAAATAGACAGAAATTATATTATTTGAATCAAAGGGTGCCGATTATATTTACGGTGTATATTTATCCCCGCAAAAAAGGGTTGGTTGTCGTAATCCTTAACATATTAAACTATGAGTTTCTATTATATCAATATTTTCAAATTAAATATATTAGCAGGGGGCTTTTCTCCTGAAAGAGATTCATTAAATGACGTAGGTCAAATGTCTGAATGACAATGTAAGATAATAGCTTTTTAGTTCTGTGGTGGTTAAAATCGTCTGCTCAGATGATGTTTTTATATTTTACTTTGTATAGATACATCAGGTTTATTTTCAATGATTAATTAACACATTTGTCATTTTCCATTCAATTAATATAAAGGTACGTTATGCTCTAACACAATATTCAGATATAGATTTGATGTACCTTTTTAGTTTCAATGATGATTCTACGACTGTGCTTATGCTTGTACAAGATGTGTTCGTAACATAAATGAATAAACTTGTCTTGAATTATTTGTTCAGTTAAGAATAACTTAAAAGAAGCAAAGGCCATTCAAATAATGAATTGAAAAAAAATATATCTCATTTTTTCATATATCTGTTACGACACATTTTATACAAAAAAATTAACTATGTCAAATAATTAGAAAAAGTCAGTATCGTTTTATTTACATCATCTAACTTTTATTGATATATGTTTTTAAATGCCTGAAAAAAAATGTACATCAGATCATTTTGTTCAAATTTGTGCTGCATAACAATTTTGGCTTAAAGAATGCATAGTAATGAAATATATATTTATAGCTGCAAAATATCAAAACATTGTTGATCATTGGCTGAGGACTAGGTAAACTAATTGTTACTATTATACAGAAATAAATTGATTGAATAAACATAGGAGGTAGGGAAATGACAACATATAACGAAGTTAAAAACACCATAATGAGGCTTTAATTGTTTCCTATATATTATTAAAAATGTCAATAGACGATACGATAAGTTTGTCACGGTGATTATATCTGTCCGATGATGGAATGTCTTTTTTAGTTTTTTTATTAGCTACTGCTGTTTTCGTCCTTGGAATAAACATATTTTGTTATTATTTTCATCATGTCTGAGGTGTTAATTACATTCCCTTACTATTTTGATAATAATAAAGAAGGCATATTCAAGGTCCGAATAATTATAATCTATGTAACTTTCAAATTTGTCTTTTAGAGAAAGAAACAGAATCTAGTATCAGAACGGTGTATGGACGTAGAAAGCAATTAGGTATAATTAAGCAGTCTAATATAATAGTAACACTTTAAAACATTTTGCTCTTTAGTAGATACTTTCTGGTGACATTTGACTTTAATATTATATCTCTTCAAAGATAGTGTTTTAAAGTTCCTAAACATTTCAAATGCTTCTTTATATTTGAAAAAATGAAATAAACAGAGAGACATTTTCTGGTTTGTCTTAAGATGATTTTAACAAAATCATGCACCATAAATATGTAAATGCGACATATTTTAATGCGTTCATGTTTTCCTCGTAGTCTTCATTTATATAGGCATATAATTAACACACACGAATTTATCCAGATAATATTATGATTTTTATATAAAGTTAATAATATATAATCATTTAAGTATTAGGTATGTGTAAGGTTCTAACGATCTTATTCCTTATGAAGGATAACGTTCGTTATATGATATTTATTGTTCATTACTAGTTTTAACTACTGTCAAACAATGAACACACTTCCAGCTGTGGACCTTTAAAAACATGTTTGAAAGGAATAGTGCTAAACATTTACTGAAATACTTTCAACTTTCTTGAAAAAAAAGAAGAATTGAAGTTAACAAAAAACAGCTTAATGAACAAAGAACAATTGAGAATAACGGTTAATGGCAGTCACTATCTATCTTTTCATTAATATTTCATTACTTTACAAAGAGATAACTGACAAAATTGCCTTTATGATATAATTTATTTATTCCAAATTCCATTTGTACAGTTTATTAATTTCAAAAAAACTAAAATGATAAATTTGGGTTTTTAATTAAAGTATATTCCACCCCTATGAAAAAAAGATATTTAATTTAAAGCCCTCGAAGGAAAAGTATTTCAAATCGACCGTCTATCTGTTTTGTATTTCAATCAAATGCGTCCCCCCAAATTTCACAAAATTCGCGTTTGGGCTGTAATTAAAAATGACGGATTCTCATAAAAACTTGCCACAAAGGCTGCAAAATTACCCCAAATTTTTAAAGTTATGTTTCATTTCCACATTTAAGAGAATACATAGTTTTCCCCCGCGTTTTGGGCCCCAAAAACAATAATATTTTCAGTAGTTTTTTTAATTTTTAGCATTTGCTTCATTTTTTGTGAACAGTCTTAAAGGGCTTTT